>NC_029781.3:54962925-54974714 GCF_000817695.3 Arachis duranensis
GGAGCTAACGTAAGAGATGAAGAGTTGTCGACAATGTTAGTGACACTTAACATTGTCACTAATGTTGAAGCAACCATACAACCCCCAAGAGCCACGTTAACTTCCCCGTTAACTTGGTTAACGTGGAAGCTAACGATGAGGAATGAAGGATGGGCCAACGTTAGTGACACTCAACATTGTCACTAACGTTGGGATGGCTAAGAGTGGCCACGTTAGAAGCCACGTTAACCTAGTTAATGTGGACTCTAACGTGTGACCTAGGGGCTCATTGGAACGTTAGTGACAATGTTGAGTGTCACTAACGTTCTCGAAGGTTGGCAAAAGCCACGTTAGAAGCCACGTTAACTTAGTTAACGTGGGCTTTAACGTGAAGCAAGAAGGGGCACACTGGAACATTAGTGACAATGTTGAGTGTCACTAACGTTCTCGAAGGTTGGCAAAAGCCACGTTAGAAGCCACGTTAACCTAGTTAATGTGGACTTGAACGTGAGGCTAAGGGGTGAATTGGAACGTTAGTGACAATGTTAATTGTCACTAACGTTCTCAAACTTATACTTTCGCTAAATGTTAAACACCCCTGACGTCTTGAGCTAAAGTCTCTACCCACTTCACACTTTCTCTCTGCAAGTAAGGCCAAGCCCAAATGAAGAAAGGAACTGCTTCAAACTCAAGACGCAAAGGCCCAAGACTTGAAGAGCCAACTAGAAGCTGAGAAGAATAGTATATATAGGAGTAGCTTTGAATTGTTTAGGGGACGGACGAAGAGCTAGGAAATAGAACTACTCTTTTTATTTTACTTTCTCTGCACTTCTAGCTTTATCATGTATTCTCCATCTTTGATTTTGATTTCTAGAGCTATGAACAACTAAACCCCTTTCATTGGGTTAGGGAGCTCTGTTGTAATTTGATGGATCAATACTAGTTTTCATTATTCTTCTTCTATATTTCCTCTTGATTTTACTTGAAAGCTTTCGATCTTCATCCAATTGGATAGTTATCTTGGAAAAGAAGCTATTCAAACTTGGATCTCTTCGGAACCTTGAAAGAGGAATGAAGAGATCAGCTAGAAATGCTTTCTCATGCTGGACCACATACTCCCCATTTCTGATCTTACCCATTCTCTTTAATTTCTGCAATTTACTTTTATGAGCAATTCCCCCATTCCCAATTACAATTTTGCAATTTACTTTCAGTCATTTACTTTCCCGCCATTTTATTTTCTGCAAGTATCAACTCTATTCATGGATTCGCTCAACTAGAGCATTCCTCTAATTAAAGTTGCTTGATCAATCAATTCCTGTGGGATTCGACCTCACTCTATTGTGAGTTTTTACTTGACGACAAATTCGGTACACTTGCCGAATGGAGATTTGTTGAGAGACAAGTTTTCCCCCGATCAAGCGTTGCCGGGGATTGATTAGATCAACAATGATTAAGTGGGTGAGAAGTCTAGATCAAGCATTTTTTTGTTTTTGTTCTCTGTTCTAAGTTGAAACCAAGGTGTTTGTGTTTTTGCCTCACTATGCAAAACTCATCTCTAATATGAGTAATTTCAATTTTCATTGGTATTGTGTTTTACAAAATTCAAATGGAGTTCACCTCATCTTTTAATCAAACAAATTTCATGGGATATTGCCCACCATCACAATATGATTCACGTCATTATTCTAATGATGGCTGGGAATATCACCAAGAAAATACAAATTCTGAGCACTCCAATCCATGGAGATTTGCTTCAGAAACACAAGATGAGCAAGAGAATCATATGGGATATTTTCCTCCACCACAAAATGATGCAAGTTGCTATTTTAATGGTGGCTGGGAGTATCACTAAGAAACTGCAAATTCTGAGCAGTCAAGTCACATGAGAGAGTGTCCGACCTCACTTTCCAGTTCTACATTTGACAATTCTTCATCACCTAAATATGTCTCAACACAAACTTCCACGAGCCAAAGATTCTCAGAGCTTGAGTCCAGGTTCAACAGACTTGTGGAGGAACAACAACAATCCCGGAGAGAACTAGAAATCCTTTTTCATGAGACAGATGAGCAATTGGAGAACACAGAGAAACGCTTAGAACTACTAAGCAAGGAAAATGAAGACTAATTGATGGATGCAAAGGAGAACGTGGAAGAGCAAAATGAAGAGGCCTTTGAACTAATTGAAGATCCCCTTCAAAAATCCAGAGAATTGTTGAAAAGACAAGAACAACTCATGGAGAAACAACAACAATCCTGGAAAGAGCAAGAGATCCTCTTTAAGGAAGTGGATGAGTACTTGGAGAAAGGAAAGAGAAACTCAGAACTGCTAAGCAAGGAAGACAAAGACCAATTGGTAAATGTGAAGGAGGAATCGGAAGAACGAGAAAGGAAGGAAGACACTCAAGAGAAGTCACACTCAAGTGAAGTAGAGAAGTGCATAGAGGAAGAGCTCACGGAACCATCATTGCAATGGACTCTTGATGAAGACAAAACTCCAATAATCACACAACCACCAAGTGCTGATATCCAAGAAGTGAAGGCAACTAACAAAAGCACCAATCCTGTCCCTGAACCAGCAAGCAAGCTCAATCAAGCCAAATTCAAAAGGAAGCTTGCTGAGAGGAAACCAAGAAAGGGGACGGTAGCTGAAACTTCTCCTCCCTTGAGGTCATTCCTCTTAACAAATTGGAAGAAGAGGAAGAAAGTGAAAAATAGGTAAATAGTAGGTAACATTCCTTCTCCTTGCCTTATTTAAATTCAATAAATAGGCACATGGTTACATTCTAAGTTCGGTGTTGCCCTGCAACAAATTGTTTTCAATCCCTTTGGATGATTGCATCAATTTTACATGAAAGTGTCACACTAAGATTCTAAGTTTGGTGTGCCACTTATTTTTCTATGCAAGTTATCCAGCAGCACCACTTGTCTGCATAATCACAATGCCTCTGCAAATTTATCTTTCTTTTGGTTTGACACTTTGTTATTCTGTTTACTTTAGTGTTTCTTTGTTTTTAATGCTTTCACTTATTTTGCTTCTTAACTGTTTTTGTTAATACATCACCAAGAGATCCTTATTCATGACAGATTTTTGGCTTGGTGATTGTATTCAACATATAACAGTTCCTTTTGTTTAGTTTTTCAAATAAATTGACATAGGATTGCATTCTAAGTTTGGTGTTGCTATGCAACAAAATTTGGTTCCAATCCTTACAAGATACCTGCATCAATTCCAAGTGAAAGTGTCACACTAAGTTTGGTGTGCCACTTATACTTTATGCAATGTATCATGCACACCCTCTTATGTTTGCAATCACCATGTCTCTGTCTCTTGTGCCTTGATTTTTATCTTAAATTTTGCTTGCTCAAAACACATGTACTGCTAACATTTCATTGTGTAAGACATTCATGATCCATCTTAGCCCCATAGCCATTGTTAACAATAATGAAGATGAACTACAAGGTTGTAGAGTTCCTTTTCTTCTCATTTATTTCCAGCACTTTAAATTGCATGATTGTCTTTATATTTTCTATTTACATGTGTGTATGAATAAAGCATAGCTTGAATTTGATTTACAACATGGTGCTGTACCATTATGACTACCAACTTGAGTTTTATGAGTTCAAAAGTAGTAAAGCATCATGATCATAAACAAACAAGGAATTAAAGAAGAGTTTAGCATGTGCATACAAGTATTGGAAAGCTAGTATGATTAATTGTTGCTCAATTACATTGGATTTTATTTATTTGAAGTTTTCATCTAGTACATTTTGTGAAATCTTTTGAAATCATGAAAAACTTGAAAAAAAAAGTAAATGCAAAAAAGGGCAAGAAAATAAAAAGGGAAAGAATGGGAAAGCTGAAGGCTCTGAGTACCAATGGCAATTTATTTGTTAAGTGCTTGTGGTGTTTATGTATCAAGCCAAATGCTTGAAAACAAAACACTTAGAAGTCAAAGTTAGGCTCAAAGTGCAAAAGCACTCCCTCAAAGCTCAAGGCTCTGAGCATCAATGATTAGAGAGTCAAGAAAAGAAAAAAAATGAGCTTAATGAAGTCCTCTAATTCAAATGCTTGTGGTGCTTATGTATCAAGTGGTAATACTTGAAAACAAAGCATTTAGAATCGTAGCTTTGTTATCAACTCATGGGGCAAAGCACCCAAAAGGAGAAGCTAATAAGAGAATGAAAAGCTTATTTCAAGTAAGAAATATAAGGAAAAGCTTTCATAAATTGAGCTAGATAGAAGCATCAATCATTTACATCTCTTTTGTGATTGTAGCATGCTTAGAAAACTAGCTAACCATGAACATTGAGTTGCTATTCTTCTTACCTTGGATTGTCAATCTTTATTGCATGATTCTTTTCTTGCTTGGGGACAAGCAAGGTTTAAGTTTGGTGTTATGATAACATGTCACCATGTCATGTTTTTCTATGCTTTTTCATACAATAAATTGATGATTAGTGCTTAAATATTGCATTCTTTTGTGCTTAATTGGAATATTTCCTTGATCTTTTAATTTTATAAATCTTGTAGGAAATAAGAAGAAAAAGAAGCAAAGAAGCACAAAATAAGCTAAAAAGGAGAAAAAAAGAGCTTTGGGGCACACTTTGAAGTTGGAGCACACTAGGCCACGCTTTTAAAAGTGTGGCCCATGACCAAATCAAATGAGGAAGCGTGGCACAATGAAGGAGGGAAGCCACAATGCTCTCCCCAAGAGCTCAGTGCTCTCCAAAGGAGCACAACAATGAACCAAGGAAGCAACATTTCAATGCTCTGCTCCCCTTAAGAGCTGAGCACAATTTGAGAAACAAGAAACAAGGAAAGGAGAAACAATGCTCAGCTCACCAAGGGAGCATTATCGGGCTCTCACAAGAAATAAATCAAAGGAAATAAGTTGCCAATGCTTGCTCCAAGGTTTGAACCCATGACCTTAGGGAAGGAGGGGAGCGCTACTCACAAGGAAAACAAGCCAAGAATTGGCCAAATGCATCCCCCAAGATTCGAACTCAACACCTTGAGGAAGCAAAGATCAAGGGTGCTACAAGGAACCCAAGGAAATTGCACCAGCGTGCATTCCTCAAGTGTCGAACCAAGGACCTTCCCTTGGAAGCTCCAATGCTCAGCTCACTTGGAGAGCTGAGCGCTACTCATGGTGCACCGCGCAATACTTGACACGGCCAGGGAGTAAGACATGCGCACAAGGCCTCAATGCTCAGCTCAACTTGTGAGCAGAGCATTCCCCTGGAGCTTCTCCCAGCAAGGCATGCAACAAGGATCCCCACACTAAGCAGAGCATCCTCCTGGAAGCAAATTGTCACTCATGGGCCAAAATTCAACCAAAATTCCATTTAAATTCAATTCATCACCAAATTGAATCAAGGCCAAGAAAACCCATTTCTCCTCAAATCTAAAGCAAGCAAAGCCCACATCATCACTCAAAGGCACATGGATCAATTAGATTAGGATTTTCATTTTAATGATAATTTGTTTTAATTTCATTTTCATTTTCACTTTGTAAAGCCTATATAAGGCACCATTTTCATCTTTGTTAGGGGGTTGGCTCTAATAGAGAGCATTGGTAGGCTAGCTCCACTAGGGAGCATTAGGAGTAGTAGTAGAGAGCTCTCTCTTTTAGTTTTCCTTTTTGATTTTGAATTGTGGATTGAGAATTGAAGGAATTCTGTTTCACTCTTGATCTACAATTTCTCTTTGTCCTGCTTCTGCATAATTTCTAAGAATTGAAATTTGAAATATGAGTTTTCCTTTACTGCTTCCATCTTCATTTCTTCTTCAATTTGTTTGTTGTTGGATTAAAGAAGGAATTGAGATCTAGATTTGTTTTCTAGTCTCTTGACCCCTGAGATCTTTACTCTTTTGGTGAGAGTCTCCAATTTAAGTTTGGTTCATCTGCTGTTTGCTTCTTGAAGCAATTTTGCTTTGCTGTTTAGATCTGCTACATTTTATTCCATCTGCTACTTCTTTGATTGAATGCATCCTAAATTTTCTTGTTTAACTTTGAATCCCAGCTCCCAATTTACTTTCCTGCACTTTAGTTCCTCTGCACTTTACATTTGAGCTACTGTGATATGAATTTAATTTTCCTGCACTTTAATTTCCTTGTCACTTGTTCTCAAGATCTCTTTGATTACTTGCTTCATTGCTTTCTTTAATTTCCAGCACCCAGCCCCCCTCTACTTCTCATGCAATTTACTTTTCTTGCAATTTAAGTTTCAGCTATTTTACTTTCTTGCACTTTAAGTTTCTATAATTTTACTTTTTGCACTTTAATTTTCCTTTCTATTTTACTTTCTGTTGGCTACATTTCATCCAATTTCACTTCAATGTTAGCTTGACTAAACTAATCACCCACTAAAGTTGCTTGATCCATCAATCCCTACGGGATCGACCTCACTCTTGTGAGTTATTACTACTTGATGCGACCCGGTACACTTGCCGGTTAGATTTGTGTGTTAGAAATTCGTTTTCCGCAAAAACACCATCAATCACCCAACTAAAGTTGCTTGATCAATCAATCCCTATGGGATCGACCTCACTCTTGTGAGTTTTACTGCTTGATGCGATCTGGTATACTTGTCGGTAGTTAATACGGATGTAATTTTTCTACTATCCGTTAGGAAACTCTAAATGCCAATGCAATAGTCTTGATGTTTTAGAGGACATGTATATCCTTCTTAGCCTAGAAGTGAGAGGGAAGTATCTCAATACCTTTACAGGAATGAGCCTATGCATGTGTTCAGCTGTGTCCAAAACTCGTGGATTGCTGCTGGTGTTATCGTCTAGTTTATATCGAGATGCATTGCATATTGTGCATTTACTCTTGGTCTCATTATCGGGACCCTAAAAGAGCATATAGTTGTTTGGACATGCATGAATTTTTTCATATCCCAAGCCTAACTGCTTAATCATTTTTTTTTTGCTTCATAAAATGAAACAGGCAGATTTGCATGAGAAAACGCACTCTTAAGAAGATTAAGTATCATCGAGAATGTCTTGTCAGTCGCACCGCACAACACTTTGATATGATACAGCTCAACAATAAATGACAACTTGCTGTACCCCGCACACTCGTTGTATAATTTGCGATTTCCATCCTTAAGCAACTCTTGAATTCTTTCAGATTCCTCTTGAGTGTCATCTTCGATATGATTTGGAAAAGAGTCGCTCCTCTCTTCAAAAAATAGTGATAATTAATTAATAATAACAAATAAAATAATTGTTTAAACAAATATTTAGTCATGTTAAAAATAAAAAAAAAGTCTTTTTTTTGTTATTTTGAATATTATATTGTATGTATGAAATTATATTTTTATTATTTTAAATATTATAATAAGTGATTGTATAATGTATATATATTTTTAGTTCTTATCAATATGTATAGATAGTTCTCATTTAAAATTTTAAATATATCTAAACCAATTTGGATTGGTTAAGTGATATCTTAGTCGTCCGCTTAAGTAAGTATTGGGAGTTCGAATTCTATCTCGTATGTGTAGCACGCAATGCATTGCTGGTCAATTGCAGATTGTTAAATGGAACCCAAATTCACGATGAATTAGTCCTTAACTTGTTAGGTATCGTGGAAAACCTAAAAAAAAATCTACACCTAAATTTTATTATATTTTTGTCCCCACTACTAAATTTTTCTGGGTCAGTCACTGTCATCAACCCCATCAAAGTTGTTGGCAGCTGAACCAAAAATATCATTAAGCATATCTTGTAGCGGAGCTCTTTCCTCTGATTTTCTAAAGTCATGGCTTGATGATGCTACTTCAGGTTGGACTACACTTTCTCCATGCATATACCAAAAAGTGTATTTTTTTTTAAAAAACATTTATGGAGTAAATGTGCTAACACCTCAACTCTAGTTCTCATATTCTTAAAACCACATTTAATACAGGACATATGATTTTTTCATTTATGGCAACTCTTTGAAAGGCAAAATCTAAGAAGCCAGCTACACTACATTTGTACTCTGCTGATGTAATTGATTTATCAATTCAACTCTTGTCAATTATAGTTAGACACTCTGTTCTAAATGTCGAGATATGCATAATGTAAGTATCAGAAAAGCTGACAAACGACTAAATCTAAAAAGAACTTTAAAAGTGAATAAGTTAATGGATACTTGACACCACATATTATAGAATTATAGAATCGTAGTCAGACACAATGACAGATTCAATGTTTTTTTTAATTGGGGGCAAAATATAAAAAAATTATAATAATTTTATACTTTTTGTTCATTGTTGAATCTTATTATTCATTAACTATTAACCATATAATAAAAATATGGGACCATCTAGTGTACAGATGTGCCTGTACAGATTTTTGTTCTTTTGTGGCTGAAAAAGCGTGTCATTGAAAGTGTTGTTTTAAAAAAAAGTGTTACCCTTAATCGTTAACTTGGCTCTGATACCAAATTTTAAGTCGTCTTTTCTTTTAATTTCTTTTTTGAAGTTTCTATTAATTCTTCGAATAATTTTCCAATTCATAATAAAAAGTATTGATCGTATTACTAGCATTTATACTTCTGATTTTTATAGTTTTTCAATCTTGTTTTAGTTTATAATATTCTTTTTTGCATGGATTATTGTATATAAAACCTTTTATCTGTTTGTCTTTTTCTTTAATATAATTTCTTAAATCCTCAAAAACTTCTTTTATTTCTACATTTTCTGTTGTTTCTAAATATCTTTTTAATTTTTCAACTTCATTTTCCATTTTTTCTTTTAACAGCTTTAATTCTTTTAAGTCATAATATGATTTTTCAGGCATTTACTTTAACAGTTTTAATTCTTTTAAGTTATAATATGGTTTTCCAGGCATTTATAAATTTTTTAAGTTTAACTCCAACTTGTTTATATTTATTCTTGTTTCTATCATTTTTATTATAAGGTCATCAATTTCGATCTGAAGATTGTTTAATTCCCTTTTATACTCCTTTATTTTACTTTTTAATTTTTTTCGCCCTTTTCCTTTTTATTTTATTTTCTGGTCTTTCAATCTTTGTATGCTTCATTATTTATCTTAGAGTTTTTGCAAATTCTATCATCGATTCATCGCTATTTTCTAGAGATTCTATTAATTTTTCTAGCTCTTCGACTTCTCTTTTTAACTTGTCATAGATTGTTTTTAGAGCTTCAAATGCTCTTTGATTTATTTCAGAAAACTGTAAATAATTCAACCGATTCTCTCTTTCAAAGAGCTCTTGTTTCTTGTCTTGATAAGTTACATATATTTTTTCTTTATTTATTGTCATAATTTAATGTTTAGGGTTTCATTTAATTTTTCGACCTTTTTTGTTAATTCTTTTATTTCAGAATTTTCTTCTTTAATCTTTAACTTGGATAAACTTAAAGGGCTATTAATTTTAGATTCTCTTATTTGAACATTCGATGAAATTAATTTTCCTGATGGTTCTTTTAATAATAGAACTGGGTTTTCAATAGCTTTATATTTTGGTATTTCTGTTTTTACAATTTTCTGAAATAATTCATCAACATAAATTCTTTCTCTATTTTTAAATATTATACTATGATGGCTATTGGTTAAAGCATAATTTATTGCATATGTAATTGAAAATGGTTCATCGTCTTGTTCCATTAGATTCTTTCTGTGAAATTTATAAGCCAAACTTATAGATCTTCCAAGATTTTCAGTTGATAAAGGTATAGCATATCCAAGATGGGCATTGAATTTTACGTTTACATTTGCCAAGTTTCCATGAACAATTCCAATTATTTGATCTATTGGGTCATCAGTAATTCTTTTATCACAAATCGCTAAGCTTATTGGTGAGTTAATTCCTTTCATATATGTAGATTTGATTAAGACTTGTATAGTACTAATATGAATCCATCCAATTTTCGATCTCTTTTGTTGATATTTAATTTCCTCAATCTGTTTACTCAACTCTTCATCATTTATCAAAGCTATTTCAAGTTCTCCATTAGCAGATTTTATCTTTATAAGGCTTTCAAGTTGAATTTTTCCATAGTATATTATATTTTTTCTATTAAAAACTTCTTTTAAAAGATTTTGTTTATTAAAATTTTCATTTGATTTGAGGTTTAATTCTGTTTTTAAAACAGCCTGTTTTTCGTTATCTAATAAAGCAGTTAATCTATAATAATCAGATTTTTCTGTTAATTCTAAGCTTTCTAAATAATTCATAACTAAGAGATTAGGATAAAGGCGTACCTTTCTGGAGAAAAACTTTCTTTATTTAGTATATTTTACATAAGATGTTTTTATCTCCAGAGGGGAGATTGTAGATACTAACTCCAGAGGGGAGTTTAGAATTGGTTTTCCCTAAGGGAATTCTTCTTCAAACTATAGAATCGCCTCGGCAGCTTCCTCCTTGCTCTCCTAGCATATGAGTACTCGGTGCTCTATGACCTAAGCGCTTACGTCACTATGCAATAATGTTGAGAGATGCTTCAGATATGTTGTCCTCTTCTTTCATTATGTAGCCTTCAGATGCGTTGTCTCCTTCCTTTATCATGTGGGTTGATTCCGTTTCATTATTGCTTTCTTCAGATAACTCTGAGACACATAGCTGGCACTTGTGGTCTCCTCTGTCTTTTATCAAATAGCAGAGATTCCTCTTTATCCCTTCGGGAAGCTTTTCTAAGAGTCCAGATAAGTTGTAGAATGCTGATTCAAATTCCACTAAGAGTCTCATCTCTCTTTCTTCAATTTCATTCCTTTTACTGGACACAAGCAAAGTATTTCTGCTTTTATAATTGATTCTTGTGTGAGATTCCCTTGTTATCTTTTGGGTTCTTTCAAAGACCCTTGCTAATGTGCTGGCTAGCCATCCTTTATGACTGTAAACTATTAAATCTTGAATCTGATCAATTGGTTGAAAATTTTCTGGGAAGACGGACATGATGTTGAAAATTTCCTGGGAAGACGGACATGAAGATTACTTGATGTGCTGGAACCAAGCATTCTTCTTCTTCATTAAAAATAGGTTGACTATTCGTAAATTTTAGGGATATATCCCTTGGATTTACGTTGTCAATCATATTTTTAAATCTTTTTACTGCATCAATAAATCCTGCAGGAAACTCACTAATAATTTTCAAATCATTAAAAATTAAAATTGTATCAATTAATCCATACTGGAAAAACTGATAGGTGTCAGATGGGGAAGCCTCTGGAAATATAACCAGCTTTGTTAGCTGTTCTTTGGCAATAGGATAATATCCCAAGATTGCCCTTTTTTCTTCAGTCCAATTTAGGACTATGTTAAGGGTTTCTCTGAGATTTAATCTACAGACCCTTTTCTTTTCCTTGATTTCGGCCCTTGTAGGAATGTTTCTTATTATTCCTGTTCTCTGGGTTTGAATTGGAGCTTTATCTGCGCTTTTTAGGGTTTGCTCTGGATGAAGAGCTTCATATTCCCTGAAAGATTCCTTTGCTTCTTCCAGTGTTAAAAACCCTCCTTTATGAATTATCCTTGATTGATGTGTAAATGGTGCTGCTTTTTCCCAGGTATCTTATACTCCTTTCATGGGGCCATTATAAATTACATAATATTTTTTGTCTTGGGTGGATTTTTTGATAATTTCAGCAATTGTTTTATTTTATGGAATTTTTTCTTCACCTGATTTGTCCACCACGCTTAGCTGGCTGAACTCTGATGGTTTTGGTTGTTGTGTTGATTTCATTGCTTCGACGGCCTTCTTGAGGGATTGGATCTGTGTCCTTATTTACTGACAATGCTTGCATTTTTCGAGTTCTTGTTCGTATTTCTGAATTTCTTGATCTAATGCGTTGTAGA
>NC_029781.3:54974785-54975399 GCF_000817695.3 Arachis duranensis
CTTGATCAGAAATATAATTTATACATCCTAAAAATCTTTGTAATTGTTTTCTATCTTCTATTTTATTAGGAAATAAATTTACTTTTTCTAGGACATTTGGCTGAAGTTTTAGTTTTCCTTGAGTGGATAGAATTAATCCAAGAAATTCTATTTCTTGTTTTCCTATTCTTGCTTTCTTTTTGCTAAGAACTAGTCCTTTTTCTTTACATCTTTCTAAAACTATTAATAATTTTTGAAGATGATCTTCTTTATCCTATTTTGTAAAAATTAGTATATCATCAATGCACACTAAAACAAATTCATTTAACTCTTTTAGATTTTCTTCCATAAATCTTTGATAAATACCTGGAGCTTGTTTTAATCCGAATGGTAATACATTCCATTCATAGAGTAACACACTTGTTGATTCTTTTGTTGGGCAAGTAAAAGTAGTTAATTTCTTTGTTTCTTCGTCTAAACGAAGTTGCCAATATCCTGATTTTGCATCAAGAGATGAAAACCAAGTCGCTCCTTTTATTTTTTCTAAAATAGATTCTTTTCTTGGAAGTTTATGAGCATCACCAATAGTTGCTTCATTCATCTTCTTATAGTTAATAACCATTCTTCGTTTTCCC
>NC_029781.3:54976756-54982445 GCF_000817695.3 Arachis duranensis
CCATTATAAATTCATTAGCAGGATATGGAAGTTTTGTTATGTACATACTAAGATAATGATTTTTATCTTCTTCTTTTAGTTTGTAATAATGTATTCTATATTCACATATATAGGACTCCACATTACATAAATCATATATCTGAATATTAGCTAAATGGTTTTTTGCTTCTTGATATTCTTTATTATAGACTTCTTGTTTATGATCTATAATATTTTTTCCAAAAAATTCTTTATATAGAATCATCATTATATATAATATCTTATCATAAGCTGTTGTTTTTGTTGCTAAATCTTCTATTATTTGGTTTTCTATTGATGTCATATAATCTCTTATAGTTCCTTTAGTATGAAACCCTATGTAATTCCAAATGTCTCTTCCAGATAATTCACTAAGTTTTGGATTAGTAAAAGCTTCTAATAAAAAGGAATTCAATCAATTTTCGAAAATTTCTTTTTCGTTCTTTTTGCAGTCTAAATCGAGCATTCTTTCTCCTTCCATTTCCTGGATTTTAGGGATGTATTTTGATGGTATTTTTGTATATTTTGAATCTTTATTTATAAACCCTTTTTTAAAAGCATAATTATCAAAACCTGTTTCCCATTTATATTGATATTGTTATCTTTAGATGTTCCAGCTTCATTTTTTACTTGTATTGGAATTGCTGGTTCTTCGTCACTTGAATAATCTAGGATGTGTTCTTCATTTTCTATATTTTCAGAATTTACTAATTCTTCTTCTATTTGAAATCCTTGTTCCATAATATTATTTTCTTGAGCCATTTTTAATTGTTTAAAAAGCATTGTAACTTCTTCTAATTTTTCTTCAATATTCATAATTTTAGTGGTGGTTTTACTTTTAGATCTGTTATGTTGATTATATTTTGAAATTTTTCTTCTTTGGGATTCTCTTTTTCTTTATTTCTTTGAAATTTTATGGATACTAATATTTCTTCAAGCATATCTACTATAGAATTTAATTGTGGGTTAAAAGTATGATAAAGATGTGGGGAATCATTTCCATGGTAACATTTCTTAGAAATTCCGTGTGAAAAATAAGTTTTTTCAGGTTTTTGAAGTCCTTCAATAAAACTTATAGTAAAATAAAGATTTTGAGAAAAATCATTTTGTATTGATTTTAAGAATTCGGTGTCATTAGTTAAAATCATTAATTTTTTATCTATTAATTTTGATAACTTGATTATTTCTTCTCTTAAATCTTCTAATTTACTTTTTTCCATTAGGTGACGCTTTTCTTTGTGAAGAGTTACGGTTTAAAGTGTGGCTTTAGAAAGTGTGGTGTAGACAAATCTTTAAATCTGTACCAACTTTTGGTCTGTATACTAAAATTCTCCTAAAAATATATATCATAACATTTATACAAAATAAAAACGCAGCATGATTGCATGAATTAAAAAACATGGAAAACATAAACATAAATATTTAACTAAAAAAAACTAAAGGAGGAGGTTAAGGAGTCTTACTAAGAGACGGAAAATCAGGAACCTGCAAAAATAAAAGAGAATTAAAAAAAACGAAATGGGGTCAAATTTATTTATTGAATGAGGGATTGGATTAAATAAGTTTTTATCCCATATCCCATATAATACATGTTACGTTATAAAGTGTCAAAAGGGGCATTTATCCCACACTTTCCGATATAAATTCGTCTTTGGTACCAAAAGAAAAAAATTTAAAAAGTACTAACTTAACCAACCTGAATAGAGTAATTTGCTCGGATTACCAAAGTATGACTTGAATGGCAGGTTAACAAACTGTTAATAATTTAGTAGAATTTTAGATTGAAAATTTGTCCTTTTCTGTATCCTATGAAATAATTATATTACAATATATAATTAAATATCAAAAATAATAAATATGATTAAGGTATCACTTTGGAAAGAAAGCTTAATTTAAAAAAGAATAAAAAAAACTTTAAAATGCAAATTCATAAAAATACTAAAAAGTTAAATTTATTTTTGCTCGTATGAAAATTAGAATGCAGGTTATTCACATATATAGAAAAATTTGGTGGCATTTATAACTATTATTTAGTATGTTTTAATGATAAAAAAAATAAGAAGATAAAGACATAGGTCCGGTTTGACTAAACAACTTAATTAAGCTATTTTTAAAAAAATAATTTAAACAGTAAATGACTATATTAAAAGTAGTTTATAAATAAGTTATTTTGTATTTAAATTTTTAATTCTAAAAGTACTTATTTTATAGAAATATGATAAAAAGTTGTAGCATTATGAGAGAAGTTATTTTTTTTAACTTCTCTATAAACTCCTAAATAACTTCTTAGAAAACTACAATTTGGTTTTAAAAATTACACCAGATATTAATACTACTACTTTTCATAAGTCAAAAGCTCAAAAAAATTACTTCTGAAATTTTTCAAACGGGTCTATAGTAAAATAACAATATAGTATGTTTTAATGATTTTAAAAATAAAAAGATAACGTAACAGGTTATCACAATTAAATACTTACTTGTTGTCCTTTGATCTCGTTAATCTTATCTTTTCTATTATTTTTTTCTCGGTTGCAACAAAAAAATGCTAAACTCGTGGGAATGAAATAGAAGAAATAATACTAATGACCTATGAATAAACCAACAGCGAAGAAGTATTGTATAATAATTTTTTATGAATGATTGAAAATATCAGCCCTTATATAACACTGTAAATTGCATAAGTTTAGAAATTAGTTACTCAACTCTATGACTAAGTCTATTCATATATCTTATCTTGGCCATTTCAATCTTAATCTCTTATCTAAAATCTATCTTATTTATTATCTATTTTATTTTTTCTTTTATCGTATTGTTATTTGCTTTGAATCTAAATACTTTATCTTTTAAAAACTTAAATTTGAAAGGCCTCAAAGCAGACACCAAATTGTTTTAGCCTTTTATAGTTTATCTCTTTTATTTTTAGGCACCCACTTTTTATTTTTTCCCACCCTTGTTTCTTATCAAAACTGGATGCCTGGAATGAGAAGAGAAAAGCCAACTAACAAGCCATGACCACTGATAAAACTGCAATCGACTAAGTTATGCATCTCGAGCGATCTTTGGTCTTTGAATTCAAGTTATTCTTCCTTTTGTTCTTCTTCTACTTTGTCGTAATTTTTCTTAAATTTAAATTAGAATTTGGCCATGGAATTAAGCAAACACATATTACACATGGAATTGTCCAGGCTTCCCTAGTGGCTCTGGTGGTGCCTAATCCCTCTGCCACTGGATTCATGGCATCTCAGGAGGCTGTAATAACTAGCGCCGCGGTGCTTGGACGAGGAGCTGCCACCACAGGGTTCAAGCGATTCTAAGCTCTAACTGAAGCCCCCAAATACAAGAAGGATGGACCTTTCCGGAAGCTTTTTCATCCTTAATGAAGAGTGGGTTTGAACAAAAGTTTTTGTTAGCAGCTTCTGGTGGGTTTTCTGTTGTTCCAGTAGTCTCTACAATTAGGGCAGGTGCAATTAAGGTACACAATCATGGCATGTGCAATTAAGCTTCATAAGTTTCAGCTTTCTTTGGTCTTCAGAAGCATTTCTAATTGTTGAAATATCTTTAATTAAAAAGGAAATACATTACTGGTGTTTTCATAAACTCTATTGCACTAAGGATTCACGTAACTCATTGATAAGCTTTTGTAAAATGACACTGCCCCTTTTTGACTCTCAAAAGCAAGGGGAAAGACTAGAAGAGGGAAAAATATAATTGGCACGTGTTAAGTTTTTCAGGGTCACAAAACAATAAAGCGTCTCTTCTGAAGTGTACACAACTATCTTAGATCCCTTACATGAATCTATTATGTATTATATACATACTTAGTTAAGGCATTTTATCAAGAAAATTGTCCATTTTATCTCTTAGTGTTTTGTAATTATTTTTCTCGTGTCACTAATACTAGATAATTTTCTCAACTAATTCTGTATAGATGTCTAAATTTTTGTAGTGATCGTTGGAGGACTATCCAATTTTGCAGCTATGCATTTGCACATGCGATTCTTGTAAAAATTATCGTAGTTGCTTTCTTGTTGCATACTATTGTTTATGAGCATAAAAGCAGTAGGAATAGCTTTGAAGCTTACATTTGAAGGCACAAATCAATTCTAGTAATTTCTGAGCTGGTTTTTTACAATGATCGTGCTAGGATGTTATCTTTTACAGATTAACTACGTGAACAAGGTAATCTTTGGAATCATATTAGCAGTGATGTAATATATTCTGTTTGCTGATTATTGGAGAGTTAGAAATAGAGTCATCTCAACTCTTCGTAGAATTTTTATAATATTTCTCCGTTTTAGATAGATATGTCCATGGCTATTTCTAAATTAAAAAATATTATACATTCTTCCTCTTTCAGGCTTCTATCATGATATCACTAGTCAAATGACCACGCTTTCATTGTGTAATTCAGTATATAGCATTTTGAGAAGTTTTAAACAAGAGGCTTGACGATTGGATTTCTATCGGTAAAGAATTTAATAAAAGTAACCGCGTTGTAAGTATAGTTTCTAAACCAACAGAGAATCCTTTCATACAAAAGTTTGGTTGTCACAAGTAACAAAACCCAATAAAATTTATAACTGAAGTATTCAAACCTCGGGTCGTCTTCTCAAGGAATTGCATGGAGGTGTGTTTTATTATTGGTTATGGAAAATAGTATTTTTGGATTTTTGAAAGGTTTGAACAAGAGAAATAAATTGCAAGAAATTAAATTAAAAACTAATAAAGCTCTTGGTAAGGTATGAGAATTGGAAGTTCTATTCTAGTTATCCTTATCAATTGTGATGAGAATTGGCTTTTGCTCCCACTTGGTCAACCTCTAACTATGAAGGTATGTTAAGTGGATAAATCAATTTGATTCCTCAAGTCCTAGTCAATTCCTAAGAAAATACTAGAGTTAGGAGAATTCAAATCAATCAGCAAAGAATTCTAATTTTCAATCATCAGCTGAGTCTCAAGTGTCACCAATTACTCAACCAAAGCTAAGAGTGTAAAAAGCTAAATTAAAATCATAAATATGAAATACCTCAAATTGTATTAAATAGGAAATCAATCTAAACATAAAGAGTTCATAAACCAAATTGAAAAAATAAATAAAAGGAACATTGAAGCTGTAATTTGAAAAGAAGTAATCTAAACATAATAGAAATCCTAAATCCTAATCCTAAGAGAGAGGAGAGAACCTCTCTCTCTAAAAACTACATCTAAAAACCTAAAATTATAAATTATGAATGAATGTTGTATGAATTATTGTTGTATTGCCCCACCTTATAGCCTCTAATCTGTGTTTTCTGGGCCGAAAACTGGGTCAAAAACAGCCCAAAAATTTCCCCCAGAGATTTCTGGTTCGTACAGGTCGCTGCAAAGTCATGCGGAAGCGTCGTCCACGCGTTAGCGTGGGTTGGGTTCTTGCCAGGTCATGCATCTGCGTGATCTACGCGTTTGCGTCGCCTGGCTTCGGGGCAGTGATGAGCGGATAATTTGTACGCTTTTTGGCATTGTTTTTAGTATGTTTTTAGTATGATCTAGTTAGTTTTTAGTATATTTTTATTAGTTTTTAGTTAAAATTCACTTTTCTAGACTTTACTATGAGTTTGTGTGTTTTTCTGTGATTTCAGGTATTTTCTGGTTGAAATTGAGGGTCCTGAGCAAAAATCTGATTCAGAGATTG
>NC_029781.3:54983235-54983810 GCF_000817695.3 Arachis duranensis
AGCTTGCCATGGAAAGGAGTAAGAAGGATTGGATGAAGATAGTAGGAAAGCAGAGAGACGGAAGGGAAGGCATCTTCATACGCTTATCTGAAATTCCTACCAATGAATTACATAAGTATCTCTATCTTTATCTTTATGTTTTATGCGTTTATTACCATACCCATTTGAGTTTGCCTGACTAAGATTTACAAGGTGACCATAGCTTACTTCATACTAACAATCTCCGTGGGATCGACCCTTACTCGCGTAAGGTTTATTACTTGGACGACCCAGTACACTTGCTGGTTAGTTGTGCGAAGTTGTGTTTATGCCATGGTATTGAACACCAAGTTTTTGGTTTCATTATCGGGGATTATTTGATTTGTGAAAAGTATTGATCACAATTTCGTGCACCAAGTTTTTGGCGCCGTTGCCGGGGATTGTTGAGTTTGGACAACTGACGGTTCATCTTGTTGCTTAGATTAAGTATTTTTTTTTTCGGAATTCTTGAAGATGAATTCTAGAGTTTCATGATGATTTGTTGAAGTCTGGCTGGCTGTGAAGCCATGTCTAATTTCATTGGACCGAGGTTTCAA
>NC_029781.3:54984568-54985334 GCF_000817695.3 Arachis duranensis
AAAAATATTTCTTGTTTGAGTCTAGTGTCTCATGTTAAGTTTGGTGTGAATTGCATGCATTCATTCATGTGTCTTAATGATCTTCAAGTAATTCTTGATGATTTCTTACTCTAATCTTTAAATTTCTCTTGACTTGAGTGTCTTGTGTGTCTCATATGCATTCTTATTAGTGTCAGTAGTATACAAACTTCTAAGTTTGGTGTCTTGCATGCATTGTTATTTGATTTTAGTTGCATTTTGATTATTCCTTATTATTAAAAATCCAAAAATATTTTTAATTTATGTCTTCTCAAGTCAATAATACAGAGAATTAAAGATTCAGAACATACAGCAGAGGAATTACACAGAAAAAGCTGGGCGTTCAAAACGCCCAGTGAAGAAGGACAGACTGGCGTTTAAACGCCAGCCAGGGTACCTGGTTGGGCGTTTAACGCCCAAAAGGGTATAGTTTTGGGCGTTAAACGCCAGAATGTGCACCGTTCTGGGCGTTTAACGCCAGGATGGCACAAGAGGGAAGATTTTGTTTTTAATGCAGATTTTTTTTTCAGTTTTCAAACTTTTTCAAAATCAAATCTTTTTCAAATCATATCTTTTCAATCATATGCTTTTCAAAATCAATTTCTTTCTATTTTCAAAGATACTTGCTATCAATTAATGATTTGATTCAACATTTCAAGTATGTTACCTTTTCTGTTGAGAAAGGTTTAAATGTTTGAATCATATCTTTTCTTGAAAGCCAAGTCATTAATTTTCAAAATCAAATCTT
>NC_029781.3:54987224-55022826 GCF_000817695.3 Arachis duranensis
TGACAGGGTGCGTTGAACATTTCCACTTAGAGGATGGGAGGTAGCCACTGACAACGGTGAAACCCTTGCTTAAGCTTGCCATGGAAAGGAGTAAGAAGGATTGGATGAAGATAGTAGGAAAGCAGAGAGACGGAAGGGAAGGCATCTTCATACGCTTATCTGAAATTCCTACCAATGAATTACATAAGTATCTCTATCTTTATCTTTATGTTTTATGCGTTTATCACCATACCCATTTGAGTTTGCCTGACTAAGATTTACAAGGTGACCATAGCTTGCTTCATACCAACAATCTCCGTGGGATCGACCCTTACTCGCGTAAGGTTTATTACTTGGACGACCCAGTACACTTGCTGGTTAGTTGTGCGAAGTTGTGTTTATGCCATGGTATTGAACACCAAGTTTTTGGTTTCATTACCGGGGATTATTTGATTTGTGAAAAGTATTGATCACAATTTCATGCACCAGGCAGCTATGGCAAATTATATATCTTTGTGAATCTCCGGACGTTAACTTTCCAACGTAACTGGAACCGCGTCATTTGGAACTTCAGTTTCTTGTATTCCTTCCAATTTTGCATGCTTCCTTTCCATCCTCTAAGATATTCCTGCCCTATAATCTCTGAAAACACTTAACACACATATCAAGGCATTGAATGGTAATAAGAGATGATTAAACATAGCAAATTTAAAGCCCAAAGAAGCATGTTTTCAATCATAGCACAAATTCAGGAAGGAAAAAGTACAACCATGCAAATAGTATGAATAAGTGGGTAAAGGGTTGATAAAAACCACTTAATTGAGCACAAGATAAACCATGAAATAGTGGTTTATCAACCTCCCCACACTTAAACATTAGCATGTCCTCATGCTAAGCTCAAGAGAAGCTATAAAGGAGTGAAGAGGAATGGTAAAATGTATAAAATGCAATCCTATCTATATGAATGCAACTAAATGTGAAATGCTTCTACCTACTTGGTTGAAAGTAAATAAATTCTTCAAGACAAATATAAATCAGATTCTACTAATTTAAATTATATAGTAAAGATAAGCAAACTTTTAAGAGGATAGCTCATGAAAGCAGGGAACATAGAATCAAGCATTGAACCCTCACTGGTAGTGTATATCCCTCTAACTTTCAAGTGTCTAGGGTCAATCACTCTACTCTTCACTATTCATGCTTTCCAAATCTTGTTCTTCATATAACCAATCAACAAATATTTAGCATACAAATGCAAACATCATGAGGTCTTTTCAGGGTTGTAATGGGGCTGAGCTAAAGGTAAGGATACATGTATGGCCAAGTGAGCTATAATATGAATCTTTGACTAACCTAAGCTCTTACCACACACACACTCTATGTAATTCTAAAATCACACCTAGCTACCCATAATTCCCACTTTTGTATAATTCCCATACTCATGTACCAAATTTTTTATATTTCTTTACTTTTATCACATGTGCATTGATCTTTATTAAAGCTTAACATTGGGGTAATTTTATCCCCTTATTCACTTACTTATTTATTGAATATTTTTGGATGTTTTTTTTAATAGAGAAATAAACGTAACTTATTAATGCACATGGATTTTCCATTATTTTTCTATTTTGGTTTTTCATGAGTAGGTTCCCAAATTCCCAATATTCAAATAAATTAGAAACACGATACATTCCCTTATTAACCCATGTTTCCACAGTTTTCCCACACTTAGTTGATGCACAATCTCTATCTTAAGCTAACCAAAGATTCACTTGAGGTATTTAACTATTTTTCTGCTTAAGGCTAGTGATGTGGTTATAGAACAGAAGGGGATTAAAAAGCTCAAAGTGGCTAACAAGGGTGACATAAAAGGGTAGGCTTATTTGGGATAAGTGAGTTAATAATCAAATATGGCCTCAATCATATGCAAGCATGTAAATACACTAAATAATGGACATATAGACTAGAACAAAATCTAAATTACAATTATAGAGAAGAAAAACACACACGAATAAAATTTTATGGTTAAATAATACAACCATGTAATTAAGCTCAAGTCTCATAGGTTTTGTGTTCTTAGCTTTTTAAACTATGTTCCAAATACAACTTCAAACAAATTTAACATAAAAGTTTTGATTTAAATTAGTGAAATTTTTCAAAAATAGGGTCTTAAAAAGAAACTTATTATTTTTTAACCAAGTAGTACTTAAATGCAAACAATCAACTACACATGCAATCTATTATGCAATACAACAATGAACTAATAAAGAAAATAAGACAATGGTGTTGAGAAGAGAATAACTAACCCATGGAGATCGGTATCGACCTCCCTACACTTAAAGATTGCACCGTCCTCGGTGCATGCTAAGATGTGCAAGTGGACGAGTTGTTTCAACTGATGCTTTTCTCCAAAGATTGTGCAGATGGACTTGTTTGTCTCCCCATGAAAAAGCTTTTCCTCTTTTTCCTTATTCGGTGGCCAGCCTGAAAGAAGAGAAAAAGAAGAACAGGAACCCAAAAACAATGATAGAAAACAAATAAAATATGAGTGGGTAATGCCGAATAATAAGGGTCTTAATTACATGGTAGCTACAACATGCAGTGAGAAAACAGTAGAAGCATACGTCATATCAATAGTTCAAGAATTGCAACAATGGGGAAGATAGTGTGGATAATCAAGATAATATCAATTCATGTCAATGCAAAAGGAACACAGGTTTCATAAAAGATTGGTATTAACAGATAAATAATATCATCCAACATTGTAAAACAAGTTACTAAGCACCAAAATAATACCACAAAAGATACAACGGTTGAATAACAATATTTAACACCAATGGTAAAATAATAAATTTAGAAAAGAAAATAAAAATATGCACAAAACTAAAATGCAATGAATGAACGTTTGCAAATGAATTAAATAAAATAGAATGAAAGTGAAGAAGGATGAGAAGTTAAAGAGATGAAGAAGAAGAAAGTAAAAAAGAGGAAGGAAAAATTAGGATTGGGGAAGAAAAGATAAGATTTTTGGCTGATTTGGATAAGCTGTGTGCCGCATGTAACGTGGACGCGTGGAGCACGCGTTCGCGTGAGTTGCAAAATTTTCTGATGACAAGTACGCGTGGGGCACGCATACGCGTGACTTGATTTGTGCCATTGACGCGAGAGCAGCCTCGCGTTTGCGCAACTTTCTATTTTGTTTGCATTTTGCCAAAATTTTTGCTGATGCGTTCGCGTGGGTGACGCAATCGCATGAATGACCATATATGGAAAACGACGCAGACGCATGGGGTACGCGTTTGTGTGATAGGGCTTGTGCTTCCAGCACCATTCCAGCCCTACTCCACCATAACTCTCTGCCATACACCCATTTACGTCGATTTTGCAGGGGAACGCAGTCGCGTGGGTGACGCGCACGCGTGGGAGGCTATTTTTCAAAATGATGCGGACGCGTCAGCGACGCGTTCATGTGGGCATGGTTTTGCCTAAGGCACGCCTCTAGCCACGCTCTCGCGTGACTCTCTATTTCTTTTCTTCCTTGTTTCTAATGCACTAATGACGCGAATGCGTCAGCGACGCCTACGCGTCGTGTGCATTTTTCTTTTTTTTATTATGCAGTATGCAAATGCAAATGCAAGTTATATGCAGATGACTATGCAGAAATTATGAATGAACACGAATGAAAATAGAATAAAATAAAACTAAGAACAAAAAGGAAAGAATATACCATGGTGGATTGTCTCCCACCTAGCACTTTTAGTTAAAGTCCTTAAGTTGGACATTTGGTGAGCTCCTTGTCATGGTGGCTTGTGCTTGTACTGATCCTTGAATCCCCACCAATGTTTGTAATTCCAATGGTCTCTGGGATTCCAAACTAGGCGCAGAAAGCCTTCAAGCAAGTTAAAGCAAGAGACAAGGCCCCAAGAGTATTGATTGCTAGACTGAATTCCAGGGTCCCAAATCTTGCTTTTGCACCCATCTTCTTGTTGATTATCATGATTCCTTCCCGGTGGCATGCAATTGAAATTCTTACTAAGGCATCCAAACAGCTCCCTAGACCTATTCAATTGAGCTTTACACCAAACCTTGCATTTCAACTTGGAGTATACAACCATGTTGAACCTTGCTTGACAACTCCAACCACTAACCATCTTCTTCTTGCTCTTAATGCCACAATGAGCTCTAAGTTGACCATCCGTCTCTAGAAGCCCATATTCATGTAGAAAAGTAAAGGTTAAGGATAAGAATTTTACCCACTTGAATGTTGTATTGGACGGTAATGGCTTAGGGAGAGGTGTTTCTAATGATCTTGCAAGCTCCACTCCCTTGTGCTCTTCTTTGACATATTCCACCTCTTTGCAAGCTTCTTCAATATCAACCTCTTCTTCTTGGTAGCTTTCTTCCAATTCGATTTCTTCTTCATTGCTGACTAAGGGCATGGGAGGTTGTGCTTCTTCTCTTTGAATCTCCATCTCTTGATTAACCTCTTCCAAGTCTTCAACCATGACATGCCTTGGAGGTTGTACACCATCCTTAACATCAATTTCAAACGTCTTTGAAGGAGGCTCTATAACTTGACTTTTCCATGGAGGTTCAGCATCTCCTAAGTCTTCAACCACTTCTTCTTCTTCAACTATTATGGCTTCCTCTACTTGTTCCAATACAAAGCCATGTTTCTCATTGTCCACCGGAGTTTCTAGTGTCTCCTTCATGCTACGCTCTTCTATTGATTCTCCATATGTAGTCATGGGAGTATTTTGAGTGCTCAGATGTTGGGAAGTTAATTGATTTACTACCTCGGTTAAGGCAGTCACGAATTCTAGTACATCTATTTTCATCTTCGCTTGCCCCTGAAAAGACCACGAAGGATGTCATCCATTGGAGATTGGGGTGGATATGAGGGTTCATTACTTGGGAGGAAGGGTTCATGATAAGAGGGTGGTTCCTCATGATAAGGTTGTGGTGGTTCATCACTCTCCATCTTTTCTACTTGCTGCACCACACACTTCAGTTCCTTGTTCTTAAATTGAGATTCTTTAACCATGAGAGCTCCGGGTGCCATTCGGCTTACCACTCGGTCCAAATGATGAAGGGTTGCTTGAAATTAATCCACTGTTTCTTTGAGACGATCCGTTGACTCTTGTTATGCTTGGATATCATAAGTAGGACCATAAGGCTCTTGGATTGATGGATATGGATGCGGTGTATATGGAGGTGGTGGTTCTATGTATGGTTCGTTTGGCTCATAGTGTGGTTGGTATGGTGGATATGGATTAGGGTCATATGGGGGTGTTTGGTGGTAATGGGCTTGTGAGTATGGTGGTTCAAAGCTATGTTGAGGAGGGGGTTCATAGGCGTATGGTGGTGGTTGTTGATAATCAAAAGAGCGCTCACCATAGCCAGTATCTTGATATGCTTCTTGGAATGGCTCTCGGTCATAGTATGTTAGCGAAGGTTGTTGCCAAGAAGGTTGATCAAATGCTTGTGGCTTCTCCCATCTTTGGTTGTCCCATCCTTGATGCATGTTCTCATTGTAATCTCCTCTTCCTGCAACATAATTGTAACCAGACTTATAGCCAAAGTTGTGAGAGTTCATAGTAGTGAGAGAAAATAAAAACAAAAATTAATAAAAAATAATTAACGAAAATAAACTCCTAAAACTTAGAAACACTAACAACAATATAAGATAAATATTTGAAAAAGGTTTAAATTTTTGAAAAGGTTTGATTTTTAAATTTAAATTTTGAATTTTGGAATTTTAAATATTGAAATTTGAAATTTTGATTTTGAAATAAGATAAGATAAGATTTTGAAAAAGATATGATTTTTTTAAAAAGATTTAAATTTTGAAATTTAAAACTAAGATAAGATATGATAAAAATTTTAAAATAAAAATCTGAATATTTTTTTTTGTAATTTTTGAAAAAATCAATCAAAATAAAGAGAAAAGATATTTTTCAAATTAATGAGAAAAGAGAAAAACAATAAAATGACACTAAACTTAGAATTTTTAGATCAAAGCAAAGAAAACAAAAAAGAAAAATATTTACAATAACCAATAATAAGGCACACGTTTGCAATTCCCGAGCAACAGAGAATCCTTTCGTACAAAAGTTTGGTTGTCACAAGTAACAAAACCCAATAAAATTTATAACCGAAGTATTCAAACCTCGAGTCGTCTTCTCAAGGAATTGCAGGGAGGTGTGTTTTATTATTGGTTATGGAAAATAGTATTTTTGGGTTTTTGAAAGGTTTGAACAAGAGAAATAAATTGCAAAAAAATAAATTAATAACTAATAAAGCTCTTGGCAAGGTATCAGAATTGGAAGTCCTATCCTAGTTATCCTTATCAATTGTCATGAGAATTGGCTTTTGCTCCCACTTGGTCAACCTCTAACTATGAAGGTATGTTAAGTGGATAAACCAATTTGATTCCTCAAGTCCTAGTCAATTCCTAAGAAAAGACTAGAGTTATGAGAATTCAAATCAATCAGCAAAGAATTCTAATTTTCAATCATCAGCTGAATTTGATAACTCAAGTGTCACCAATTACTCAACCAAAGCTAAGAGTGTAAAAAGCTAAATTAAAATCATAAATATAAAATACCTCAAATTGTATTAAATAGGAAATCAATCTAAACATAAAGAGTTCATAAACCAAATTGAGAAAATAAATAAAAGGAATATTGAACCTGTAATTTGAAAAGAAATAACCTAAACATAATAGAAATCCTAAATCCTAATCCTAAGAGAGAGGAGAGAACCTCTCTCTCTAAAAACTACATCTAAAAACCTAAAATTATGAATTATGAATGAATGTTGTATGAATTATTGTTGTATTCTCCCACTTTATAGCCTCTAATCTGTGTTTTCTGGGCCAAAAACTGGGCTAAAAATAGCCCAAAAATCGCCCCTAGCGATTTCTGGTTCGTACAGGTCGCTGCAAAGTCACACAGAAGCGTCGTCCACGCGTTAGCATGGGTTGGGTTCTTGCCAGGTCACGCGTCCGTGTGATCCACGCATTTGCGTCGCCTGGCTTTGGGGAAGCTATGAGAAATTATATACCGTTGTGAAGCCCCGAATGTTAGCTTTCCAACGCAACTAAAACCCGCGTCATTTGGACCTCTTTAGCTCAAGTTATGGTTGATTTAGTACCAAGAGGTCAGGCTGGACAACTTTAGCAGTTCCTTCAGTTTCTTGTATTCCTTCCACTTTTGCATGCTTCCTTTTCATCCTCTAAGCCATTCCTGCCCTATAATCTCTGAAAACACCTAACACACATATCAAGGCATCAAATGGTAATAAGAGATATTTAAACATAGCAAATTTAAAGCCCAAAGAAGCATGTTTTCAATCATAGCACAAATTCAAGAAGGAAAAAGTACAACCATGCAAATAATATGAATAAGTGGATAAAGAGTTGATAAAAACCAATCAATTGAGCACAAGATAAACCATGAAATAGTGGTTTATCAAGGCTTTGTAGTTTTTTTTCCTAATTACAATTGATTTGACCCGAATGAATAAAGCTTGAGATGCAATACTCTTGGAATGGCATGCATCTTACTTATTCTAGTATCTCCACTGGACTTATGACAGAACTTCACCTCATTTCGGTATTCTATCTGTGAAGTAAAAATAAGTTTGTTGAGTTATTAGTTTGTGATAAGAGCATTTCTAAGTAAGTTGCAATGCTGTTAGTTTAATCTGGAAACCTTTGCAGGTATTGGACACTTTCAACACTATTGTCGTATCAGCAGTTTACTATGTCATGTTTACAATATTTACCAATTTTTCCAGCATGATCATGTTTAAGGTGACTTTTACCTTTGTGCCCATTACGAATTTTTTGTTCCAAACATGTTACTTTTGTTTATAGCTTATTAGAGCTGCGATACTATCTTCAAATCTAGTAATTTGTGGAAATAAAAATGCCTTTGATGACTTGCATCATCTACCCTTTTTTCTTGCATAAAAATGACCATAAAAGAGCATAATCTCACTTGATCATTGCAATTCATGCAATATTTGATGAATATTATAGTACATTGCTTTGAAATGAGTTTGTGCTGAATTTCAGGTGAAAAAGACATCAAAAAGGGGAAGAAAACAACACAACAAGCTGGGCGTGTGAAACTGGCGTGCCACTTGGAGCAAATGCTACAAAAATGCACTGGCGTGGCACGCCAGGAGCTGGAAGTAGCATGCCAGTACTGAAGCCCAGAGAGGATTCTCAAAGCATTTACATGGGCGTGGCACGCCAGTACAATTTTTCAGAGAACAACAATAAAGGCCACTAAAGGGGCGCGGCACGCCAAGCTGGGCATGGCACGCCTAGCCCATCACTTACCATGGGCGTGCCACTTGAGCCATAGGCATGGCACGCCAGTTCATCACTCCAGAAGAGACCATCACTAGGGCATGCTACTTGGTATCGAAGGCGTGGCACGCCAGCTTCAAAAGTCACTTGGGCGTGCCACTTGAGGAGCCAGGCGTGGCACGCCAAGCTTAAGAAACCACAAATGAATGGGCGTGCCACTTGAGCAGCATGGCATGGCACGCTAGTACAAGATTCCAGAGAAGAGGTTGAAGGCTAAAAAGGTTTGGGCATGCCACTTGAGCATCCGGGCGTGGCACGCCAACGTACAAGAAGGCCAAAGCAAAGGTTGGGCGTGCCACTTAGTATCGAAGGTGTGGCACGCCAGACCCTGGGCGTGCCACGCTAGTTCAACTTTCTAGAGAGATGGACCAATCACACAAATGGGCGTGGCACGCCAGACCTTGGGTGTGCCATCCTAGTTCAACTTTTTAGACGCAAGAAAAAGAAGGAGAAGGCCTGGGCGTGCCACTTGGGCTCGAAGGCATGGCACGCCAGGCTACACGAGTGATTAAAAGACCCTGGGCGTGCCACATGGGTTCGAAGGCGTGGCATGCCAGGGATCCTAATGAAGGAGGGCGTGCCACTTGAAGAGCTGGGCGTGGCACGCCAAGCCAGAATTAGAGTTAGGCGTGGCACGCCACTGAAGTGCCAGCCACACGCCAGCTGGGAGATCACATTTATTGAGTTTCTTTTTCCTCCAAATTGTATTTTTCTTTTCACTTTTGTATTTCTTTATTTTTAGAGCTAGGAGTAGTGTAAATAACCTCAAAAAGTACTGAGAAAGGGGTTAAGCAGTTAGGAAGCAAAATTATGGAATAAAGCTTTTAGATTTACTTTTCACTTAATCATCTTCTCCATCTTGAGTACTTTTCTCTCAGCTATAAGTAGCTAAATTTCCTTTCATTGAGAGAGGGAGCTCTATTGTACTTGATGGATTAATGATAGTGAATTTCTTCTTTTCTTCATCTTCTCTTTGATTTGCTAGAAGAAATTTAGTTCTTCATGCTTAGTGTTCAATTGTCTTGAAAGAGAGATTGAATGCAAAATAGGTTTCATGGGAACCTTGGAAAAGGAAACATGAAACCATGCTAGAAATCCCTTCTCACACTTGAGTAGGATCTGGGTCTTGGTGTTTAGATATGGTGACATATAATCTTCCCTCTACCTGGACCTATGATGATATGTGGTATAATCAAGGACAAAGCATATCTCTCTTCATGAACAATTAGACCAAGGAATTAGCTATTGATCAAGATCTGAGAGATTGAGTCACCAAAGGATTGGGACTTAATCAATCATGATTGCCAAGAGGTCAATGAGTTGCATGATTGAAGAGGATATAAGCTGGATTTAATCCAAAGAGACAACATCTCCTGATCTCAATGAATCCCCTTATTCTCATCTTCCACATTCTTTATAGCTTTCTTCTATATTCTGCAAATCCCCATTCTCATTTACAATTAATTCATTTAATCTTCTGCCCTTTACATTCTTGCCATTTCTATTTCTGCACTTTACTGCTTTTTTTATCTTTTAGTCATTTATATTTCTGCCCATTTATAATTCTGTAATCACAATCCATTCTGTTTAGCTTGACTAATTCACTAATTGATTAAAATTGCTCAAATCTGGCAATCTCTGTGGATACGATCCCACTCTACTGTGGGTTATTACTTGACGATAATTTTGGTGCGCCTGCCAAAAGAACGGATTCATCATTTCGTGTGGGGGTGAAATCCGATCATCAAGTTTTATGGCACTGATAAACCCCACTTTTAGGGTTTATCTTGTATTGAATTTAGAGTATTTTGATGACCTTTTCTCGCATTTAGCCTATGAATTAGCATGGTTTTGTAATCCCTCCTGTATTTGTGCTTAAGTGTAAAAACATGCTTTTTAAGCCTTATTTTGATGAATTCTAATTCCTCCTTGATTCCATAAGATGTCTTGATGTGTTTGCTAGTAATTCCAGGATTGAAATAGGCTAGGCATGGATCAAAGGGGGCAAGGAAGGAAGCATACAAGTGGAGAGAAGCATGAAAAGTCAAAGAAGTGAAATCAGCCGAGCACGCGCATGCGCACAAGGCGCTCGCGCGCGCATTGCAGAATCGGCTAGGGACGCGCACGCGTACCGTGCGCGCACGCGTCGCAACCCGCACATGACTTCATTAAAGCAACACGTGCCTGGCGACTTGGAAGGATTTCTGAACCCATTTTGGCGCCAAGTGCTGATAGAAAGGAATAAAAGGGTCAAGGATTGAAGGGGGAAGAGAATTAGAAGTTAGTTACCATTAGTCATAGCTTTAGTTTAGAGTAGTTTTAGAGAGAGAAGCTCTCACTTCTCTCTAGAATTAGGATTAGGTTTAGGTTAATCTCTCTTCTTAGATCTAGGTTTAATTCATGCTTTAATTCACTTCTCCTCTATCAATTCTTACTTTTCTCATCTTCCTCTTTCTAGTTATGTGCTTTAATAATTGTAATTCTTCATTTTGTTTTGGATAGATTGTTGTTCTTTTGTTTTCTTTCAATAATGCAATTTGAGGTAATTCATGATAATTGTGATCTCCTTGATTGTTGTTGTTAATTCATTTCAATAATTGTTGTTAGATTCTATTCTTGTTGTCAATTTACTATGCTTTCCTTTTATGCCTTCTAAGTGTTTGATGAAATGCTTGGTTGGATTTTAGTGTAGGTTTTGTTCCTCTTGGCCTAGGTAGAGTAATTAGTGACTCTTGAGTTATCTAATTCCTTTGTTGATTGATAGTTAGAAGTTGCTAATTAATTTGAATGCCTCTAAAGCTAGTCTTTCCTTTAGGAGTTGATTAGGACTTGAGGAATCAAATTGATTCATCCACTTGACTTTCCTCCATGGTTAGAGGTTAACTAAGTGGGAGCAATGGACAATTTGTCATCACAATTGAGCGGGATAACTAGGATAGGACTTCTAGTTCTCATATCTTACCAAGAGCTTTGTTAGTTGTTAGTTTATTTCCTTTGCCATTTATATTTCTTGTCCAAAATCTTAAAAACCCCAAATATAACTCATAACCAATAACAAGACACTTCATTACAATTCCTAGGGAGAACGACCCGAGGTCCAATACTTCGGTTTATAAATTTTAGGGGTTTGTACTTGTGACAAACAACTTTTTGTATGAAAGGATTATTGTTTGGTTTAGAAACTATACTTTACAACGAGATTTCATTTGTGAAATTCTAAACCGTCAAAAATCTAATCATCAGGCACCGTTGTCGGGGATTGGTTTGAATTTGACAATGATTAAATTGATTGGAGAGCTAGATTAAGCATTTTAATTACCTTGTTAATTTTTTTTATTATTGTTCTTTAATTTCTTTTTTCATTCCGAATTCTGTCTTTTTGCTGGGATCATTTGAGTTATCCATTGTCTATATTTTCATTCTTCTAACTATTTGATTAATTGCATCAACCAAGTTAACCACTAATCTTAACTAAGGTGATTCTTTCACTTGTCCTTTACTTGCTGTTTGTTGAATGTATGACAGGTAGAAGGGGAGAAACTTCATCCTCCTTCGACAGTGAACCTGAAAGGACCTTCCTTAGACTAAGAAGGGAGGCTAGAGGCAAAGCATAGTTGGAGAGGAACTAATAGAGGAAGATCTGAGAACCACCATGAATGACGAAATGCAAGACAATGTTGGAAGAGATTCTGGCAATCATGTTGGGCAAGATAGGAGAGTCTTAGGCTCCTACATCAATCCAAATCTAGGAAACTGTGGCAGCAACATCCTGAAGCTAACAATCCATGCCAACAACTTTGAATTGAAACCTCAACTCATCACACTTATCCAGAATAACTATTCATATGGAGGGGGTGCCCAGGAGGACCCAAACCAACATCTCACTACATTCTTGAGGATTTGTGATACTGTAAAGTCCAATGGTGTACATCCTGACACCTACAAGCTACTAATGTTCCCTTTCTCACTCAGAGATAAGGTAGCAAAGTGGTTGGAAGCATTTCCCAAGGAAAGCTTAACCACATGGAATGATGTTGTAAACAAATTTCTAGCAAAATTCTACCCTCCACAGAGAGTCAACAGGCTAAGAGCTGAGGTGCAAACTTTCAGACAGCAAGATGGTGAAACACTCTATGAGGCATGTGAGAGGTTCAAAGATTTAAAAAGGAATACCCACCGGATATGTTCAATGAGTGGGTGCAACTACACATCTTCTATGAAGGGCTATCATATAAGTCAAAGCAAGAAGTAGATCATTCTTCAGAAGGTTCACTCAATAAGAAGAAAACCATTGAAGAAGCCATATATGTCATTGAGACTGTGGCTGAGAATGAGTATTTTTATGCTTCAGATAGAACTCAAAAGAGAGGAGTAATAGAGCTCAATTCAATGGATGCCCTATTAGCCTAAAACAAAGTGATTACTATATAATTAGCAGCCTTGACCAAGAAGATGGAGAATAATCAAGTCTCAGACATTCAAGCCCAAGCCCTTCAACAACAAGGAGATGCACCAGAAGTTGAATGTGAATGGGAGCAAGCTAACTATGTGAAAAATTCTAGACCACCACATGATCCCAACTCCAAGACATACAACCCATGTTGGAAGAACCACCCAAATTTTGGGTGGGAAAACCAACAAAGCCACAACCAAGACCCTAACAAGCCATACCAAGTCAATTAACACCACAATCACAACCCCAACCATCAATCAAGCAACAACAGACCCTACCACAACTCACAAAACATATTATACCATTCCACCCAGCAAACACACAACAACCACCATCAAGACACATTAACCTCAACCATGCAACCATGTGAAATAAAGAGCAACTTTAAGAGAGTAGAGGCTGCAATAGCACAACTATCATCACAGCTGATAGGAGCCATTTCCACCCTCTTGCAGAGACAAACACAAGCTAAAAGAAAGATAGACGCCAATGAAGAAGAATACAGATCAAATTTGAAGAGTCAAGGCACAGCAATCTCAAAGCTGAAAGCAGAAGTAGAGATTTTATCCAAGCAAATCCCAATACCCACACATACATTTCCCAGTGATACCATGGCCAACCCAAGAGAAGAATGCAAACCCATCACACTTAGAAGAAGGAAAGTTGTAGAATAAGCAACCCCAAGCCAGGGTAACCATGAAGAAGAAGCTGCAGAAAAGCATGAAAACAAGAATAAAGAAGAGACCCCTGCCCCATCCTTACCAAAGCCAGTTCTGAAGCCTTATGTGCCAAAGGCACCATATCTACAAAGGCTGAGGAAGGATGGCAAGGATGGCCACTTCTCTAGATTCTTAGAGATCTTGAAAAAGCTCCAAATCAACATACCATTTGTTGAAGCATTGGAGAAAATGCCACTTTATGCCAAATTTTTGAAGGAGCTCATGACAAGAAAAAGAAACTAGGGAGAAAAAGAGACCATAGTGCTAACTGAAGAGTGTAGTGCAATCATACAAAAGAAGCTCCCTCAGAAAATGAAAGACCCAGGGAGTTTTCAAATCCCCTGCATCATAGGTGATATCAATATGAGAAAGCCTTGTGTGACCTGGGAGCTAGCATCAACCTCATGTCCCTAACCATGATGAGGAGGATGAAGATTGAGAAAGCCAAGCCAACAAGAATGGCACTCCAATTGGCTGACAGAACATTCAAGTTTCCACATGGGGGTAGTGGAAGACTTGTTGGTGAAAGTGGGAGAATTCATTTTCCCAACTGACTTTGTTGTGCTGGATATAGAAGAAGAGGCTAACACCTTAATTATCTTAGGAAGGCCATTCCTAGCTACTACTGGAGCCACTATTGATGTGCAAAAAGGGGAACTAGTCTTGAGATTGCATGAAGAGAAGATGGTCTTCAATGTCTTTAAGGCAATGAGTTAACCCAAGGAATCCATAGGAGAATGCATGATGGTAGACACCATAGAACAGATAGTTCAAGGAGTTTTGGAAGAAGAACAATGTGAAGGAACTATGGAGCTAGAGCAACAAGCATCAAGTGAAGAACTACCACAAGGAACCATGGAGAATTTAATCATGCCGAACCACAAGGACAACGAGGAAGTAGAGGCACCAAAACTAGAGCTGAAGACCTTACCACCAAGTTTGAAATATGCATATTTGAGTAACAACAACACTTACCCAGTGATCATCAATTCAAGCTTGAGTAAGGAGCAAGAAGAGGAGCTTATCCAAGTGCTGAAACAACACAAGGATGCTATAGGCTGGACACTTGCAGACTTAAAAGGAATCAGGCCTTCAATGTGTATGCACAAGATCCTACTTGAAGAAGGTGCTAAGCCCTCAAGACAACAACAAATAAGGCTGAATCCAACCATGAATGAAGTAGTCCAAACAGAAGTGTTGAAGTTGTGGCAAGCAGGGATGATTTACCCCATCTCAGACAACCCTTGGGTAAGCCCTGTGCAAGTAGTTCCTAATAAAGGAGGGGTCACTGTTGTATCAAATGAGAAGAATGATTTGATACCAACAAGAATAGTGACTGGCTGGCGCATGTGTATTGACTACAGGAAGCTTAATGAGGCAACCAGGAAGGATCACTTCCCCTTACCATTCATGGATCAGATGCTTGAAAGATTGGCCGGACATGAATATTATTTCTTTCGGACGGTTATTTGGGCTACAAACCAAATAGTTGTAGACCCCAAGGACTAGGAGAAAACTTCATTTACTTGTCCATATGGTGTCTTTGCTTATAGGAGAATGCCCTTTGGATTGTGCAATGCACCTGCAACATTCCAAAGGTGCATGCTCTCCATATTTTCAGATATGATTAAAAGATTCATTGAAGTGTTTATGGATGACTTCTCTGTATTTGGTAACTCATATTCTAACTACTTGCACCACTTAGCCTTGGTGCTAAAGAGATGCCAAGAAACAAACCTTGTCTTGAATTGGGAGAAATGTCATTTCATGGTTACAGAGGGGGTGGTTTTTGGTCATAAGATCTCAAAAATGGGCATAGAGGTAGACAAGGCTAAGGTGGAAGTGATTGAAAAGTTACCCCCACCTTGCAATGTCAAAGCAATTAGAAGTTTTCTAGGACATGCTGGCTTCTATAGGAGGTTCATTAGAGATTTCTCCAAGTTTGCCAAACCTTTGAGCAACCTACTTGTCTCTAATGTACCTTTTGTTTTTGATAATGAATGCATGCTAGCCTTTGAAGAACTTAAGAACAAACTCTCCTTTGTGCCTATCATAGCACCACCATGCTGGGATTTGCCTTTCAAGTTGATGTGGGATGCATCGGATTTTGCTGTAGGGGCTGTTTTAGGACAGAGGAAGGATAAATTGGTGCATGTCATTTACTATGCTAGCAAGGTCCTTAATGAGAATCAAAGGAACTATACCACCACAGAGAAGGAATTACTTGCCATTGTCTTTGCTTTTGATAAATTTAGATCATATCTTATTGGCTCTAAAGTAATTGTATTCACTGATCATGCAGCACTCAAATACTTGCTCACCAAACAAGAGTCCAAGCCCAGACTAATAAGATGGATCCTGCTACTCCAAGAGTTTGACATTGAAATTAAAGATAAGAGTAGAGCAGAGAACAAAGTGGCTGACCACCTCTTAAGGATTCCACAAGAAGAAGGAGAGACACCAATTTGCAGTGAATAAGAGCTTCCCTGATGAGCAGTTCATGATGATCCAAGTAGCCCCTTAGTTTGCAGACATAGCTAACTTCAAGGCTATTGGGGAACTACTAACTAACATCAACAAACACATGAGGAAAAAGCTAATCAAAGATGCTAAACACTACATCTAGGATGAGCCCTATTTGTTCAAAAAGTGTGTTGATGAAATCTTGAGAAGGTGTGTTTCCCATGAGGAAGGGCAAGAAGTGCTTTGGCAATGTCATGGATCTGCATATGGAGGCCATTTTAGTGGGGAAAGAACTGCAGCCAAGGTGCTACAATGTGGGTTCTACTGGCCAACCATTTTCAAGGATGCAAAGGACTTCGTGTCAAGGTGTGATAAATGCCAAAGGGCTGGCAATCTACCCAAGAAAAATGAGATGCCACAGAGGTTTATAATGGAGTTAGAATTGTTTGATGTGTGGGAAATTGATTTTATAGGACCTTTCCCATCCTCCTACTCAAATAGTTATATATTGGTGGCTGTAGATTATGTGTCAAAGTGGGTAGAAGCCATAGCCACTGCAACAAATGACAACGAGGTTATAATAAGCTTCTTGAGAAGGAACATCTTCAGCAGATTTGGAGTTCCTAGAGCCCTCATTAGTGATAGAGGGACACACTTCTGCAACAAGCAACTTGAGACATTCCTTCTCAGATATAGAGTCAAGCACAATGTGACAACTCCATACCACCCACAGACCAACGGGCAAGCAGAGATTTCAAATAGGGAGCACAAAAGAATTCTTGAAAAAACTGTTGGAAACTCAAGAAAGGATTGATCTAAGAAGCTGGATGATGTATTATGGGTCTACTAGACAACCTTCAAAACACCCATTGGGATGTCTCCATACCAATTGATATTTGGCAAGGCTTGCCACTTACCAGTTGAGCTTGAACATTGAGCATTCTGGTCTCTAAAAATGCTAAACTTTGATGGTCAAGCTGCTAGAGAAAGGAGACTAATGCAACTCAATGAGTTGGAGGAGTTTAGAAATCAAGCATATGAGAATGCAAAGATCTACAAAGAGAACACAAAAAGGTGGCATGATCAGAAGATAGCAAGGAGGGAGTTCACTGAAGGACAAAAGGTGCTGCTGTACAATTCAAGACTCAAGTTCTTCCCTGGGAAGCTTAAGTGTCGATGGTCAGGACCTTTCACCATCCTCAAGGTGTTCCCCTATGGCCATGTAGAGCTTATGGAGGACAAAACACAAAGCACCTTCATTGTAAATGGCCATAGACTCAAGCATTACCTAAGGGACTCACTGGATGAGAGGAGAGTGAGCTACAACCTCAGCTAAGAAAGGAAGAACGTCAAGCTAGTGACGATAAAGAAGCGCTAGTTGGGAGGCACCCCAACACTTTATATCCTTTTGGTTTATTGCTTTCTTAGAAGTAGTTAAAATTTGTCAATCTAGGTAGTTTGAGTTTCGGTTAAAAATTGGTGTTTCATTGCCTTCTAGAAGTAGATTGTAGGTGGTAGATTAGGAAGTCTAATGTCAGTTTTGGTAGTTAGGAGACCCTTACATTCTGTTTTCTTCTATTCTGGAAATGCAATTTGATGAATACATTTACTGATGATGAGTGATTGGACTGAGAAGTAGCTAAAAAGCTAAGTTTAGTGTGGCCACTTAGCCACTTAATCTAGGCTTACAACCATTTAGATAAATTAATTTTGAAGAGTAAGCCAAAAAATAAAGTTTGGTGTGGCCACCACCATACAATGATCACCCAAGCAAGCCCAATACTACTCAATTTGAAAGCATTTAATATATTGGTGAGAGCATGAACGTGGTTTAATTGTGTTCAGAAGAGGTTAGAAGTAAAAGGATATGAAAGGATTGGAATTATTTTACCTTTATGAACACATTAAAAACCCAATGATGAACCCAATTTATTATGATGCAATGGGATTAAGTCTGGTGTCCCAAAGGACACTTATCAATTGCAAATTCATTCACTTATATTAGAAAGGAATATGGAGGATTCTTTTGTCATTACTGATGGGGTTTTAGTTTTATTTTCAGGAGAGAGAAAGGGGCCCACATGATTGATAGCTCATAAAGCAAAGAAGTCAAAGTGTACTTGCACTTTGAAACTCAACACGTGCAAGAAGCAAAGTGGGATAAAGGTTGGTGCCTCTTCCCACGCTAGGCGCCACTCCCCAAGTGGGAAAACATTGAATTACTTTACTTCCCACCATTCATACCACACTTCCCACCCCCTATAAAAGCCCCTCACTTTCCCACCTTTCCTCCCACTTCAAACCCCAATTCACCTATGAAAAGAACTCAGACAATTCCTTCCTTCTTCTCATCTCTTTCTCTTGCAACATTCCCCTACTTTCTTTAAACCATCAAACACCCTCTCTCAACCCAATGGCACAACCAAAAGCTTGAGCATCAAAGAAAAGAAAGACTAAGGAACCAATCTCTGGATCCTCAAGTTCAGGTTTCAATGAGTACAAGTTCCTCTCCTCATTTAACCAAAACCAGTTTTATGGTTAGGTGAGTGAGAGGCAAATCATCCCAGAGGTTGGTTTCCAGCTGGGGAGAAACGAGCACCCTGAGATCAACAGGGAGATAAACAATAGAGGCTAGGCACTCTTGTGCAACCCACCAAGGAAGGTGGTAGAAAGCTTGGTGAGAGAGTTCTATGCCAATATTGTGCCTCAGCTAGGACAACCCTATGGCTATCTCAGCTATGTGAGGGGGAAGTCCATTGATTATAGGCCCACCAACATAGAGAAGATGCTAATGGTGAAGCGGACAAACTCCACCTGGAGCTATGAGGAAAGAATGAAGCAACAAGACCTAGGATTTGATGAAATCCTCATTGAAATCTGTGTGTTGAATGTAAAATGGATAAACGACAAGGATGGGAGGCCCAACCAGCTGAGAAGAAGAGATTTGAGCCCCCAAACTAGAGGGTGGCTGGATTTTGTGAGAAGGTCCCTAATCCCCATATCCAACACTTCAGAGGTGACCAAAAAGAGAGCTGTGCTCATACACAGTATCATGAATGGTGAGAATGTTAATGTTGGGGAGTTGATTGCCAACAACATCAACAAAGTGCTGAAAAGTACCAACGATAGCTCAAGGTTGGCACTCCCCAACATCATACAGAGTCTATGTGATGAAGTTGGGGTTGAGAAGATTATTGATGAAGTACTAGTGGAGCAAGACAAGCCTATAACTGCCAAGAAGATGGTCAAAATGGTGGCTGTCAACCCACTTCAGAGGGCCAGGGAGCATAGAGCTCATGCTCATGTGCCACAGCAACAAGAAAAAGAAGAGGCAGAGGAACAACCACATTTTCTAGCACTCCAACCACCACCATATCAACAACACCAACAATTTCCTGAAGGATTCAATTGGGAAAAACTGCAAGGAGACATACACCAAATAAAAGGAGATATCCACCACTTGAGAGAGGCTGTCAACCAACTCAAATAGCAACAACAACAATGGGATCACATGAATAAGAACATATAATAACTTCAAGGAAGTATGGAGCAATTGAAGGAGCAGCAATATCGGTTTGACTGGGGAGAAATGCAAAGTGCACTCAACAAAATAGTGGAGCAAAACAAATGGTAACAGAGGAATCTTACTGAGTTTATACATCTTTATGATGCCAGAACCATTTCAAGAAGGCAATATGACATCAACACACAAGAAAAACTGAATCACTTGTGTAATGTTGCCGCTGCTCTAAACCCAGGATACCCAACATTCATGCAAGGAATGGAGGAGTTGAGTGCAAGACAAGAAGAAATTCTGGACAAGCATAAGGAGGACGAAAGAAATTACATGAGAAGGCTAGGATTTTGGAAGCCCAAAGACACTAAAGCACAAGAGGAATCTTCCAAAAAGGAAGAAGATGACTCCTTTCCTTCCAAGAAGAAAGACAAAGGAAAAAGGCTAATGAATTGAAGTTGAAGCTGCTCAAGGTTGTTAAGTTCCATGGTTGACACTCTCTAATTCTAAATTCTTCTCAGTTTCTCTATTTTTTAATTTCTGTCTAAGAATAAATTGCAACATTAGGATAGTTTATGCTTAATGCTTAATTTTCTTTTCTCATGTCCTGAAGTCTTTTGTGAGTCCTTTGAACTACAAGAAAGAAAATGCAATGTTATTTTAAGTCTTTTCAACATCAATAAAGATTAGTTTGTCTCTATAAGAGTTGTTGTGAGTTATGCAAAAACAAGAGTAAAAGAGGCTAAGACCAAGAGAGATCGTTCAAAAAACTAAAGGACAAGGAACTAAGTGTAAAACCTTGAATGAACTGAAAGGAAAATGAGTCATGAAAAGCAACTAGGCCTAGAAGGTATGACAAGTAGAGGTTAAGGGGTGTTCCTTGAATATCTATAGAACTAAGAAGTAATAAGCAATAAAGACCCAAGGCTCTGAGCATCAACTACTAGGATGGAAAGAAACATTAAAAAGCTCAAAAGAGTTGAAAACCTTAGTAGATGCTTGTGGTGAATATGTGTCAACAAGAGACTTGGGCAAGTAAATTCTTAGGGGTGTTTCAACACCTAGTACCCTAAAGCCAACTGGTTTGGGAGTGCTAATTGAAAGCCTAACTAAAGGGTTGTCTTGAGACAAAACACTTAGAGTCGTGGTCAATAAACAGAAAAGAAAGAAAAACCAAAAAGAAAAAGAAAATGAAATAACTCTTACTACTTCAAAGTGACAATCAATAAAAAGGACCCCTGAAGCTTATACTTGAAAGAACCCTCAATGATCTAGAAGCTCTCTGTGGCATTAAGACAAAAATATTCATGCATGTGTTAAACACTTAGTCCTACCTTTAGTCATGTTTGCATCCATTCAAGGTCAAAGTCTCAATTCAGAAAAGGACTACTCACATTGATTTGCTTGGGACAAGTAAAGTTTAAGTTTGGTGTTGTGATGACTTGCATCATCTGCCCTTTTTTCTTGCATAAAAAGGACCATAAAAGAGCATAATCTCATTTGATCATTGAAATTCATGCAATATTTGATGAATATTATGGTACATTTCTTTGAAATGAGTTTGTGCTAAATTTCAGGTGAAAAAGACATCAAAAAGGGGAAGAAAACAACAAAACAAGCTGGGCGTGTGAAAATGGCATGCCACTTGGAGCAAACGCCACAAAAATGAATTGGCATGGCACGCTAGTAGCTGGGCGTGGCACGCCATTACTGAAGTCCAGAGAGGATTCTCAAAGCATTTACATTGGCGTGGCACGCCAGAAGCTAGGTGTGGCATGCCAGTACAATTTTCCAGAGAACAATAATGAAGGCAACTAAAGGGGTGTGCCACTTGAGCCATGGGCGTGTCACGCTAGATCATCACTCCAGAAGGGATCATCACCAGGGTGTGCCACTTAGTACTGAAGGCGTGGCACACCAGCTTCAAAAGTCACTTGGGCGTGCCACTTGAGGAGCCAGGTGTGGAACGCCAAGCTTAAGAAACCCACAAATGAATGGGCGTGTCACTTGAGCAGCATGGCGTGGCACGCTAGTACAAGATTCCAGAGAAGAGGTTGAAGGCTAAAAAGGTCTAGGCGTGCCACTTGAGCATCCAGGACGTGGCATGCCAACGTACAAGAAGGCCAAAGCAAAGGCTGGGCGTGCCACTTGGTATCGAAGGCATGGCACGCCAGCTCAAGAGTCTCACCTTGGCGTGCCACTTGAATGCTAGGCGTGGCACGCCAGGGAAGGAGCCAAGCACACAAATGGGCGTGGCACGCCAGACCCTGGGTGTGCCACACTAGTTCAACTTTCTAGAGAGATGGACCAAGCACACAAATGGGCGTGGCACGCCAGACCCTGGGCGTGCCATGCTAGTTCAACTTTTCAGAGACAAGAAGAAGAGGGAGAAGGCCTGGGCGTGCCACTTGGGCTCAAAGGCGTGGCACGCCAGGCTACACGAGTGATTAAAAGACCCTGGGGGTGCCACTTGGATTCTGGGCGTGGCACGCCAAGCCAGAATCAGAGTTAGGCGTGGCATGCCACTGAAGCGCCAGCCACACACCAGTTGGGAGATCACGTTATTGAGTTTCTTTTCCCTCCAAATTGTATTTTTCTTTTCACTTTTGTATTTTCTTTATTTTTAGAGCTAGGAGTAGTATAAATAACCCCAAAAAGTACTGAGAAAGGGGTTAAGCAGTTAGGAAGTGAAGTTGTGGAATAGAGCTTTTAGATTTACTTTTCACTTAATCATCTTCTCCATCTTGAGTACTTTTCTTTGAGCTATGAGTAGCTAAATTCCCTTTCATTGAGAGAGGGAGCTCTGTTGTACTTGATGGATTAATGATAGTAAATTTCTTTTTCTCTTCATCTTCTCTTTGATTCGCTAGAAGGAATTTCGTTCTTCATGCTTAGTGTTCAATTATCTTAGAAAAAATATTAAATGCAAAATCGGTTTCATGGGAACCTTGGTAAGGAAACATGAAACCATGCTAGAAATCCCTTGTCATACTTGAGTAAGATCTGGGTTTTGTTGTTTGGATATGGTGACATATAATCCTCCCTCTACTTGGACCTATGATGATGTGTGGTATAATTAGGGACCAAACATATCTCTCTTCATGAGCAACTAACCAAAGAATTGGCTATTGATCAAGATCTGAGAGAGTGAGTCACCAAGTGATTGGGACTCAATCAATCATGATTGCCAAGAGGTCAATGAGTTGTATGATTGAAGACGACATAAGCTGGATTTAATCCAAAGAGACAACATCTCCTAATCTCAATGAATCCCCCTATTCTCATCTTCCACATTCTTTATAGCTTTCTTCTATATTCTGCAAATCCCCATTCCCATTAACAATTAAGTTATTTAATCTTCTACCCTTTACATTCTTGCCATTTCTATTTCTGCACTTTACTGCTTTTCTTTATCTTTTAGGCATTTATATTTCTGCCCATTTATAATTCTATAATCACAATCCATTCTGTTTAGCTTGACAAATTCACCAATTGATTAAAGTTACTCAAATCTATCAATCTCTGTGGATACGATCCCACTCCACTGTGGGTTAATACTTGACGATAATTTTGGTGCACTTGCCAAAAGAACGGATTCATCATTTTCGTGTGGGGGGTGAAATCTAGTCATCAGCCTTATTCAGAGTGCATGTCAATGTAAAATTGAAAGATAAAACATTGAAAAATGTGATTAATATCACTACCTATGGTATTAACAATAAATAACTACTCTCTGGCTAGTAATGTACAGAACATGGACATCTATATTTAGCCACATTGATCACAATGAGGTTCAATACGAGGTGAATTTAATTTGTTGAGACAGTGATCAATTTCTAGAGTTACAATATAGAGAAAAAATGAAGCCACTCTGATCACAATGAGGTTCTAATTTGTATTTCAGACACCAAGACTCCAAGATTATACTTTAGAATCTGTTGATCTGTTTTCGCATAAAATCTATGTTGGCATTTTGCAAATGATGTTCTTCTCTACTTTGGTGGTTTAAGTTTGGTGTTGTGCAGGACTGGGCCCCGCAAATTTTTTGTTACACTCACTGGTGGATAATAAAGATTTTGAATTTATTAATGTTATATACGATTTTCGTTTATGGAATTAACAACATTACTATTAATACCAAGTATAAATAAAAATGTTCACATGGAAAATAAAAGAAAGAAGAAAACAAAGCATAAAACAGCATCGTAAATTGAATTGGAAATTTTAGTACATCATACAGTGATGATCAAATATCATGTTCAGCTGAAAACCAAACGTAACATTAAACAGAAAGACTAAGCCTAGATAAAATTGGAACAGGAAACTAAGAGAGCTAATAATATAGTGGGGTTATGTTCAACGAAACTAAACTAGAAGCACATCAGACATAATATTCTCCTGGATACCAAATTTCACAAAATCGTCTAGCTTTCTCACGTGCAACAGGATCCAAATCCTCCTTCCAGAATGGCTTTTTGTTGAGATCAAAATCCTTTACCGCAACCTGAATTTCTGGTGATTCAGTTATAGAGCGAACATATCCTTTCTTTTGAAAAAACTTTGTAATATATTGCTCTATGATAAATTGTTTTCGATGTGGCCACTCAAACTCACATGCTGGCTTGGTTTTAACGCTTGTCTACATAGATAAAATAATGCATTGATTTATCTACAGTGTTATTTACAGGTGCTAGAAAACAATTTTGGAAATAGTAAAAAGGAAATAAAAATTTATCTGTGTTACCTTTAGATCCATTAATATAACATTCGCATCCCAGTCAGAAGAAATAGTAAAATATAGAAACCCATGCCTTTGCAGATACTGCACGCTAAGTATATATATCTCCTACAAGTTTCTAACTAGACCGAATAACTATAGAGAATTATTAAATGGTAACATCATGTTAAATTGGATAACAAAGTGCAAATAGAATATTAAAGACAGCAAACCTCTATACTAGAACCCATAGCAGAAGATGGGGCACTAGTGTAGAATGCATGTGAGAAGGGCGACTTTTCATAGATATTGGTGTGAGCATTGAGTGCTATCAGCCAAGAATGCGCATTAATCTTGTTACACCAAATATCGAAGGCTACATCAAGTGTGTGTTGCAACGAGGAGAATGGAGGATCAGAAGCCATCTTTGATGCAAACTTGATGCTTCCACAACATTCAAGCAAGTCACGTTCTTCCATAGTAATCTAGGTTGAATCATTTCTGCAAGGTCGTGTGATTGTCATTTTGTGTGACTTAAATAGTAACAAATACATCAAGATTTAAAAGCATAATTGGTCATATTTTTTATAATTAGGACAATTAATCATATTCATATAAACAAATCAAAAATTGAAAAATCACTGGAATATACTAACAAAAAATTACTTCTCATTCACTTCACACCCGAATTCAAATCATGCTCCTTATCAGAAGGAGTTAAACTATACTAACATACTATCATTGTATATAGAAGTAGCCATCAAAACTAAGAGTTAAAGATAGAATTCAAGACAAAATTAAAACCTGACAATGAATAAATTTTGCATGTTCTTTATTATTTGTATTTCTTACCTTTTTATTTTTTACTATTTATTTATGGTAGAGTTAAATTTTAATTTACATACTTAAGAATACAGACACAAGAGTCATAACAATCATCACCAAACTATTAAAAGAGAATTCACCGCTACAATAATGATCCATCATATATGTGAATAAAATATAACTGACATAAAATGTAATTTTTAGTCATAAGTAATTTATAAAATTAGTTTATTTTTGTACTCTTTTGTATTCTTCTTATAATTTTAACATATATAACATGGATCATTATTATTGTAGCATTGAAGTCTCTTCTAATAATTTGATGATGATTGTAGTGACTATTGTATCTGCACTCTCAAGTAAGCATCCCAAATAGAATCAAAATTTAACTCTACCATAAATAAATAATAAAGAATAAAAGGATAATAAATACAAAGATAAGCACCATAAATAAATAGGAAAGAATAAATTGCATTTGGCTAGAAAGAACATCGACGGAAATAATGTGCATGGTAAAAATGAAAAAAAGAGTGAAAGTGTAAATCATGATCTGCATCTAATTTTTATCCCGCTAATAAACAACATAACCACGTTGAGAAACTACTATTTAATCAAGAATCGAAAATGGACCACTTTGGCAGAATGTGTGAAAATTGTAAATCATGAATCGCATCTAAAATTAAATAATTAACATACCTTAGTAATTTTCAGTGGCAGCACTGGGAAGGAGGGAGAAGAAACTAACTATCAGGATTCTTGAAAAAAAATTGCACCCTAATATTTATCTGAGGTTAACTACGGTTTAAATTTAAGAAAAAGATGAACTGCATAAAAATATTTTAAAAGGGTTGGAGGGAATGACCAAATTAAGCGCGGAATTGGAAGTGAACATCATTCCATTTTGTCACAGTGATCATTGGGTATGTGACAAATGAGAAAACCCATCTTAAATTGGCCACGGACAAACGAGAACGTCGGAAAACTTCATAAAATTTGGCCACAGAGATATAATACGTTGCAATTGGTTACCACGGTCATTGAACTTTGCCATTGTTTATCGTTCGTGGGTACCTTCCTATTGATAACTCCCGTGTTTTTGGTAGTGTTGACATTGAACTCCAATTCTTAGACGGAACAATATGTTAACATCCCATATTATATAAGGATAAAGTTAAGATATTCTGTGTGTTTATTAAGTGTTAGAAATTTAGGATATATTCTTCTTTTATGAAAAAGAATTGTGTCAAAACTCCAGAAGGGCACTAGGGTTGTTAAAAAGCATTCATAACGGAACATTAATAATAATACTAATAATAATAGACTCATGCACATAACTCATTATGACATACCGAAAAAGATAAAGTAACACTACAAGATATTTACTTATTTGTGAAAGTTTTTTAATGAAAGTTTTAAAAAACACCCATAAAATAATTTATTTATGACAATTTATCAAACTTCCATCCATAATTATCGACAAACTCTTACTGTTTACGCATAATTAAAATTTTTATCCCAAACAAAATGAACATACCCAAACAATAAGAATGGTGAAACTCCAACACCCTAAACAAAATTTTTTCGAGTCCAATGGAGGAGAAACACCGCGATGTCGCATCTCCAACTCCTTCCGCCACCGCCGACTCACCCGCATCTGAGCCTACATCAACGCATCACTTTTCTAGAGCTCTAAAGTGCAAGGCCAGCTCCTTCTCACTATGGCATGTCATATCCGCGCGGCCTTATTGCTACGTCGGCTTTCCCGACAGGTTTTGCCGCTTGTTCTGCTTTTTCTCCGATGGATGTGAAGTACTTGGAGCACGGTTTAGGCATGGACTCAATGCCGATGGCTGAAGAGATTTGAGAGAAGAGAAAAATAGAGAGATTTAGAGAAAAGAGAGAGCTCTCCTCGTCGCTCCCACCACGGTTCATTGCCTCTCTAGATCTAGTCGCACCGCCCAAGCCTCTCAAGATGTTCTGTTACAACCTCCTCGACGAGAAGCAGAACAAGCTCGATTACATCCTCTCTCTCACCGTCGCGAACTTCCTCGAGTGCCGCCTCCATATTCTCGTCTTTAAGTCCGGCATAGCCAAGTCCATCCACCAGCGCCACATTAGGTCCTTTTACATCTTTCAACATTTTTTCCCAATTTAGGGTTTTTAAATTCCTAATTTTATATCACTCATGTTTCTTTTTTGTTGTGCTTACCGTAAAGTTTAGAATCTAACTTGCTAAACATTCAAGTAGCTCAAAATTATAGTCTAATCTCTTCATTGGTTTCTAGGCTTTTGATAAATATTTAATTATGTATCTTATTGTAGCTTAGTTCAAATTAATGTAGATGAAGGATGATTCCAAGAAGTGACATAAATTTTACTGTGAGAACCATTTTCACAGGTCACAGAGGAGGCTGATTGATCTGGAGGCTTTGGAGAAAGTCATACATGAAAGAATAGGTTTGTTACTTGCTTTGGACATCTAAATTAAAACAATGTACTTGTACTAAAGATGTTGAATTAGACATGCTTTGAACATCTCACTTGTTTATTCAGATTGAGAATTGCTAGTGAAAATTGAGAATTACTAATTTATTTAAAGTTAAATAATCTTTAGTTTGATTGATGTAATTTGTTCAATCAATAATAGTGGTTTATAGCTTTCAAATCTGTTCAGTTTCAATTTTAAATGGTTTGCAACAGTTTAGTTTGCTGCAATTTATATTCACTATTTCACTTGCCTTTTGCTAACATAGACTCCATTTTAATTTTGATTACCCTTGGTTCTTCTGTGTTAAATATTCATGTTTTTCATCAGGATTTTGAGTTCAAAGAGTTCAACAAAGTTGTAAAGTACAATCCGCATGGCTATCACAATGTCGATAAGGAGGAAAGACCTATTTACATTAAAAGGCTTGGAAAAGTGGATCCAAACAAAATCATGCAAGCTACAACTCTTGACAGATATGTAAAGTATCATATACAAGATTTTGAGAAAGCTTTTGCGATAAAGTTTCCTGCTTACACAATTGCTGCTAAAAGGCACATAGATTCAAACACCACGATCTTAGATGTTCAAAGCATGGTATGTTGCTATTAATTATTACTCATTGGATTGCTCACAAATTTTTGGATAACACAAAAAAAACTTATGTTATATTGTCAATTTTTAGGGCCTTAAGAACTTTAACAAGACTGACCGAGAACTCATTATGCAATTACAGAAGATTGATAGTGACAATTATCCTGAAGTAAGTAATCTCAGATTTTAGTTCCCCTGAATTTTGTCATATTACTTATTTTCATTTGTTCAATTACTAAAAAAATTTGAATCTTGATAGATACTAGGACCTCAGGGATCAATGATTAATTTTCCCATTTTTTGATGATACAAACTCTTTGCCAAATGTTTATTATAAATGTTGGCCCTGGATTTAGACTTGCTTTGGAACACTATTAAATCCTTCCTTGATCCCAAAACAACTTCCAAGATTCATGTATGTAAAAATTATGTATTATAGCTGTCTAGATCTCTTTAAATGATTATTTAGATATGCCCTGATTTTCTTTTCTTTTTCCTTTTTATGAATCTTCTTTCACTATGAATCTATTGATCAATAGCCCTCACTTAAGAGGTGCATACAGGATTGCAGGTACTTGTTACTTCCTTTCGCGAGCTTGAAGGGAATGTGTGATCCCAGGACTACTTAAGTGGCTACTGTTGATCATGTTAAACAAGTAAGCATCTTCTCTCATTACAAGATTAATATTTGAGGGAGTATTTTAATGAAGGTTTTTAAAACCTCCACAATACATTTTATTTATGACACTTTTAAAAACCTCCACTCATAATTAATTAAAACTCAAAAGTTTGGAACAAAAACTCATTGTCTCTTTTCTCCGAAATGAGAGGCGCTGAGTTAGAGTGGCTATGAAACCCTAAGTTTTCTATCGCCATTCTCGCTGCCGTTCTCGCTGCCGTTTCAGCCGCCAGCGTCGTTACTACTGCCTTAGTCAACTTCCTTCTGTCAATTCAAAGCCTTCATGCTTTGCTCATTTATCTCTGCTATGCTCCTTATCCATCAAGCACTCTCAGGAATCGTCTTCTGACCTTGCTGTTCTTCTCAAAGTTGACGGGTGAGTCTTTTTCTTTAGCGTTGTTCTTATTTGTTTTCTTGTGACATTTGACTTTTGTTTAAGATGTTCTATTATTTTATATGTTTGTTTACTTGAATTTCATTGCTGTGTTAGGGTTCTTATGGATGCATACCGAGTGGGTAATAGATTAGCATTCAATAAAGGTATGCAAAATTGAGCTTTGCATCGTGTATGTATAATGTATAAGGTGTAATTAATTATCAATGAAAAATTGAGCTTTGCATTGTGTATTATGCAAAATCGAAAGTATAATTAATTATTATTGTGAAACTCTATGATGTGTAGCATTTGAGAAGCTTGGGCTTGACTGTGCAAACTGGACTGAACCTATTTATGCATATCTTTTAAGATTTGTGAATTGTGAGTGTGTTTGCGCTAGGTGCGCTTGTGTATAATGGATTTTGAATTAGATTGTTATCTTGCTTATTTAAGTGACTGAATTTGCATTTAGTTAAGACTCTTTGCTTTGTTAATTGATGGAAAAGCTTGATCTTGAGTGCTACAAGTCAATGTTTATGTACTTATGTTGCTTGTTAACCATGCTGCAAATTCTCTCTCAGAAAAAGTAGTCACTCAAACATCCGAATATAAATATGCATGTTTCAAATACTCATCTTTAATTTTATGTCATTAGTAGGCATTCTGAACTTTCCTTCTTAAAACATAAATATGCATGTTTCAAATTTTATTTTATTTTAATTTTTTGGAAACCTCATTGATTTGTTGTATGATCCATGCAGTATGATAAGGAAGCTTTATTAAGATCAGATCTTGCTCTCAAGTCAAACAAGGCATAACCTGAGTTTTTCTACAAACAGCTAACAGCTAGTGATACGAGCACACATGGAGGTTTCTCTGTGCCTCTTGAAAGCATAATTATTATTTCAGGCAGTTGAATAAAATTTTCAGGTTTTGATCTTTTCTATGTTTTCATGTAGGATTATTCTATACAACCTCCTACACAAGAACTTGTGGCTAGGGATTTGCATGATAATGTTTGGATAATGTGCAGTCCTATATATAATCTAAAATAGAAAAGCTATTAGAAACTTGTTGAAGATCTTTTTATTTATTCATTATGGTCATCACCTTAACTAGGGCAACCAAAGCACCACTTGCTTACAATTGGATGGAGTCTATTTGTTAGTGGAAAGAGGCTCTTTGCTGAAGACTCTACTTTATTTTTACGGTGATGGTAATAAAATGATCATTTTTGTGCTGTTTGGTGCTTGAGTGAAAGTTTTCAAAACTGTCTTGAAATATATTGAAAATCAATGTTTCAAAGCTTCAACTCACTTCAGCAAAAGACTTGCATTTTGAATATCTTTCCTGCTCTTTTAAATGTTCTGGCAGACATGAAAAGCAGCAGCTTCTTTTGAGCATCAAGCGAGCTAACAGGCAACCAGCCAACATATCATCCTCGATATTGTCAAGTTATAGTATGCAAATTGGGATTCTTGCGGCAGTTGCTCATGCTACTGCAAATAATAGTCCCTTTACCATATTTTACAATCCTAGGTGTGTATCTTTACTTTTCTTTATGCTAATTTATCAGTTCTTAGATGTTTGTTCAATTACAGAGGGATGGATCAACTAATTATTTAATGAACTCCTGTTCTCAATTATAAAGTCTTGAACTCAAAATCTTTCTTTCATTTGCAGGGCTAGTCCTTCAGAGTTTGTTATTCTTTTAGCCAAGTACTACAAGGTAGTGTTTCTATTCTCCTTTTCAGAGTTTGTGAGATGGAAAAATTCACAATGGCATAATTTGCAGGTATAATTTCTATTCTCCTTTTCTAATTCAACATTCTAAACTTTTTCAATCTATCAATTGATGGACCTGCACAAGTTGTAAATAGTGTTTACCGGCTCACATATGATTGGTCAGGTTAGTTGGGATGAGTCTACTACTGGGGATTGGATTTTTTAACTGAGGGAGCTAATTCCTTAGAAAATAGTGTTAGCATTTAATTGGCCACTCAAACATGGTAACCGTGTTAGAATTCTTTGATATAAAGTGTGTTCATTATAAGGTGTAATTAATAGTGTAACTAAGGAGTGGAAAAATTGGATGATTTTATAGAAACAGGAAAAGTGAAATAAAGAGGGAAGGAATGAGGAAGAGAGTGAGTCACATGGGGTGGGGTAACAATAAAGACTTGAATGAAAATTTGTACAAAATTTTACCTTTTTTAAGCTTTTTATTTATTATGTGCTTGACAGTTTTATATTTAATTATTCTATATTCATTTGGATATGATAAATATGCATCTTATCTAAAAATTTGCACAAAATAATGCAAATAGTTCCTATTTATTTTGTTCTTCATACTTTCAAAAACTAATTGAATGAAGAATTTTCTGCTGGATCTTTATTTCAATGTGAACTTGAGTTTCAATTTCTAGCACTTCTCTTGGCCATCCTTTCCCCGTATGAGGCCATGAGATTTAGGTAAGCAAATCCATCCTTTTGGGTTTTGATTTATCAAGCCATTGCCTCTTCTTCATAAAATGATTCAATGTTATTGTCTTTGTCAGGGACACAAAAGAAGGTGCTATCATTTCATTATTGATTGTAGTGTATTTGGCTTACCAGCATTTCTCAAGAACAAGTTTATAGAAATCACTTGATCAAGGTTCAATTGTTGCCACCATAGCTATTGTTTGTATCACTATTGTATCTTTGTTGCTTCTGATATGAGTTATTTTAGAATGATGTATACTTATAATATGGTGTACATAATAATGCATGGCAGTGATGATCATTGTGTAATATATCATATCTGAATTCTATACTTTTTTCACTAATTATTGCTGATTCAAATAAAAAGGTTAGCTTTGTTTTGTGATAGAAATTGGTATTCAGAGAATGATTTTATATATAGAGTTATGTCTTATATTGAGAAATTGTGTTATAAAAGATTTAGTTTTTAAATTTGATATTAAAAAATAAAATTTTAATTTGAGAATATGTAAATGAGATGAGATTAATGAATGATTTAAAATTAAAAATAAATAAATAATTATAGGATTTGTGGTGATTTAAAAATCTCACAAAATAGTTAATTTTTGTTAAATTAAAAAATCAATTAGTGGGGTTTTAAACTGTTATAAAAGTAATTTAAAATCGCCACAAAAATTCAATATAAAACCCCCACTAAACACACAAAAAACTCCATAAAAGACCTCGTGGCATTTCAAATTTTGGAAGTTTTGAGAACTCCCATAAATTATTTGATGGAGGTTATAAACCTCTCCAAATAAAAAAAAAACTGTCACAAATAAACAAAAATCTTGTAGTGTAAATTGAACAACAACTAGATGATCGGCTTCTTATGTTGACTTAAGAGTAAAAGAGAGCATTCGCTTCATACTTATGCTATAAACTAATATCAAATTCAGGGTTAAGAATATATGCTATTGGTTGCATACATGTATTGCACGTCCACTAATATAATATATAACCAATTTGAATTTATGGAGGAGACATCTTATTTGTCTTTCTAAACAAGGTTAGAAAGTAAATTTTAATTTATGTATATAATAATTTATTAGGTAAACTTTTAAATAAAATTTAAAATAAAAAATATAGTCCTTAACAAATCAAATTAAAAATATCGTAGAAAAAAATATTATAATATACAATTGTAGCTTTCATTGAAACTAATAGCGTAGATCTAAATTCTTTTTATATTTTTATCCATATCTTGGTGAAATTATTGAGTTAAAATGGGTAAATACAAAAAAAAAGTGTCACTATAAAAAAACATTAAGTATCATTCGAAAAACAAATAAAATTTGACAGTATAATGTTTATCATCGATTTTATGTTGGTAATATATTATTGTCAGATTTTTATGTTTGACGGTAATTTCTGACGGATTTAGCGACGAAATATCGTTATTTAAAAAACAGAATCTGTTAAACGTTACAGTCAGAAATTATCTTATGACCCGTCAAAGTTCATTAAAAACCAATTTTTATCAAAAACCACAAATTTCTCAATTCCTTGCAATACATAACCAAAACTAAATCAAACCATTCCAAACTCCAATTTACATCATAACTCACCCTTTATGTCACATTCCACTATTCATACCAAATTTTTCTTCACATTTCATTATTCTCAACCATCAAACATCAAATATATAACACTATAATCAATCCTCCACCAACACATTCATCAATCATAAATCTATCAATTCCAAGCATCATAATCAATCTCATTTCATCTCAATCTAAATCTTTCACACCATCTTTATCAATTTCAACATCATAATTCATCAACATATTCAAAAATCATTAATTCATCATGATTCATCACAATTCATCATTCAACAATTCAACAACTATTTCAATTCAAAACTATCCTATGGGTCACTAGCCTAAGTATCCAGAAATATTATATATTACATAGTAAAAACCGAAACCATACCTTAGCCAATTCCCAATATGTATCAAAATCCCAATTGAGCACAAGTTAGGCTTTCAACCACAATCCAAGTCACCAATCACTCCAACAAGCATCAACAATCACCAACAAACTCCAATATTCAAGCTAATATCACATATTTCATATAAATCAAAATCTAATACTCACCATAAATCAATTTACAAGGGTTCAAGAGCAACTCACCTTACCCAACAATTTTAGAAGCCAAATCCAATGTCAATCAAGGGTTAGAGTGTACCTAAACACTCAAAATCACAAAATTTCACTTAATCCAAAATCTTAAAATTTCGAAATTTTGAAAGGAAAAACTGAGAGAAATTTCGTGATTTCCTTATCAGTTTCTTGGGTAGGTTTTGTAGAGCTCTTCACAAGGATCGCGTGGTCGCAAACGGTGCGGCGATCAGAGCTCCGTAGCTCAAGTTATGAACTTGAGAAGTTAAAGGTGAATAGTAACAATGGGGTTTATTCTGTAAGAACTGAGACTAATTAATCGTTTAATTAAATAATTATTATTGCCTAAAATAGGATCCGAAAATTTAGAATGAGAATTTGAGGATTTAAATATAATTTATGGACTCGGTTTTTTCGCTGACTCAGAAAAATTCACTAAGTCCAAAAATCATATTTAAATCCTCCAATTCTCATTCTAAATTTTTGAATCATATTTTGGGAAATATTAATTATTTAATTAGAAAATTAACTAGTCTCGGTTCTTACAGCGGTGGCTCCAGCGGGTGCTTCAGGCGGCAACGATGACTACAACGAGCTTCCGGTGGTGGCGACGATGATAGTTCGACGGTGACGGAGATTTTAACCCAAATTTACCGTCAGATTTTTCCAATGGTAAATCACCAATACGACGCATTTCATTAAACCGTGATACCCTCGGAATATACCGACGGAAAATCCAACGATAACATTAGCGTCGGTGAGTTATATTTTTGCACCAATAATTACCATCGATTTTAGCGACAGAAAATCTCTTCCGACGGTAATTTTTTATGGCGACGAATTTCTCCTCTTTTCCGTCAAAAAATTCAACAGTATATTCACCGATAAATATCGATGCTGAATTCGATGCTAAAAGCTACTTTGTGATTTGTGACCGACAACAGATCTTTATAAAATTGTGATTATTAAAATTGAAGTTCAGAATTTGATTCACAATTCACAACTAAGTTTTACAAAATTAAGTGTCTCAAATGTGTTGAAACATATGTGTTGTTGTTGGTAACATCCAAATTCAATCCAGACTACTCTACAGCTATTTTAGAATTTTTCACTTGAATAATATGATATTTTCCATTGTTATAACCTTATCAAAAAAAATAGGAAAAATTAAATAATAAAATTTTATCTTTCGTTTTTATTTTCTTTTTCTATTCACCCCTTTTGAAAAAATTCTAAAATCATAAAATATTAAAATAAATATAAAAATAAAAATACAAAAATAAACAGTCTAATTTTTTTAATAATATTATATTAAGGCAATAACTTTTCTGCAATCACAACATAAAAAATTTTTTTGGTGACTCATCACAACATAAAATAATTTTATAATATTGACCACGAAAGATTACTAGAAAAAAAAAGACAAATTATAATTATTGGTGTTTGAAAAGAAAAATAACAATACACCGCAATTGTATTTTTTTTTTTTTAAAGAAAAAAACGACACAACTATTGCATAGACCAAAACTGGATGCCCATTGGATTCAAACAAAAATTTGTATATGGTCTTTTTTGCCCATTTTGAAGTTTGTTGATCGTAACCCTGCTAAAATGGGCCTTGCCTATTTAGGAAGAACTAATTTTTATTTAATAATCCTATTCAATACCAAAATTTATTCTCACGTTTGCTCTATCAAATAGTTGTCTTTTTTTTTTTCTTAAAATAGTTGTTTTATCTGAAGAAACCCCTCCCCCAAAAAAAGTAACTATTCCA
>NC_029781.3:55022899-55026726 GCF_000817695.3 Arachis duranensis
TTTAAATAAAGATAATATTTTTATAGAATAAAATATTAAAACTAACCTTAAAAAATTATAACATTGATAAATTTGATCATAAAAAAATTAAAATTAATTTATATTTATAAAAGATTGACTTCAATTGACAAAACTAATCAAATTCTAAAATATTATTCAAACTTTTAAAAATATCTTACTTAACCTAATTTATTCATTCCCAAATTCTAATCTTCCTCCAACCTAGGAAGAGTACCGTTATAGAGAATTGCAGCAGATGTAAAAGATCATTAAATACACGTGTGCTGGATTTTGAGAAATGAAAAATTTTGAGACGTGTTAAAATAAAATTTAAATTTTTAAAATTTTAAATTTTTATTTTAGATGATAAAGTATGATTTTTTATTTTTGAATAGTTTTTTTTATATTTTTTTAAATAAATGATAAAAAATTACACTTAAACCTTTAAAATAAAATTCAAAATTTAAAAAATTCAAATCCGTTAAAAAGGTATCTAGTTGAATAATGAAAGAAACATTGTTGCAGTATGTTAGTCCAATTAATGAACCCTGAAACAAAGAAAAAAGGAAGATTGATTTTTCATTGTGTAAGACACACACCCTCTTAGTGCTCCCCCAAAATGGAACCGTTCGCACCCTGTGGCTACAGGAATTTCTCTGTGAATGCTCTTTGGTTTTTGGCATTTTGAGGATGCACTTAGTTTTTTTCTCCTCCCTTTTTTGGTGAAAAAAACTTGAGTAGCGGTGCAATGCTAATTCAATAATGAGTGAATGAAAGCACATTAAGGAAAGAACATAACCAGTGAATGTTGAAGATAATTCAATAATGAGTGAATGAAAACACATTAAGGGAAGAGCATTACCAGTGAATGTTGAAGAGTAGGGTGGCGAAGAGTTAGAGATTAGGGGTGAAGTAAAGTTTGAGTTTGAAATGATTAAATTATGTAAAGAAGGATAATTTAAAAATTTTGAATCATTTGGATAATTTAGTTAATTGAAATCTATTATTTATAGATATAAGTTTATTTTAATTTTTTTTATGATTAAATTTATGAATGTCATAATCTCTTATATTCAGTTTTGGTATTTTATTTATTTTTATAATATATAAAAATTAAATTCTAATAAATAAAATATCTTCATGTAAAAAAAATTATAAAATTTTTATTGAAATATAAAAAAATATTTGTTATTTCATCAATTTAAGGGATCGAGGTATTTAAAAAAATGCTCAAGTGAGTAAAGACTGGAGTATACAAGAAATTAAAACTGGCTTCTGCCTGTGCAGTCGATAGTCTTCCTCGTATATAATTTTTAAATTTTTTCATCATATGGACCCAATTTTTATCATAAGCACTCTAGACAATAAATTACTTTATACGTAATTTTTGTTTTTGGATAGTTGGCTAAGCCGAATAGACTCAATCTCACCTCGAATTCTAATCCTAACCCTAAACTCATCCAAACCCAGCAGAACCCATTCTCCCAAACCTAGCCTACCGAAAAGACTACGCTCCTCCGTGTCCTCTCTTCTAACGTGATTATATGGCATTTGGACCATCATCAAGTGCATTTTCTTCATACTTAGCCAGCTAAGTCGCCATCTGTTATTGCTAAACACACTTTCTATGCAAAATTTTATCTGCTCAAATCATGGATGATTTTTACTTATAATAGATTAAGCCTGCAATCTTTATTTTTTTTAAAAAAAAATTCATATTACGATATAATATTTTTTTAATAATTCAATAAAAAAATATAAATCAACAATTTAATTATAGAGGTATTTGTCTTTTTTTTAACTTTAACTTTATAATTTCTAATATGATTAAATAATGTTTATTATAAAAAAAATATTTTAATTCCTTAAAATTAATTCTAAAAAAATAATCTGTTAAAATTTAAATATAATTGTATAAGGGTTTAGTCTTTTTAATATTAGATTAAATTTTTAATTTCTAATATAATCAAACAATTTTGATTAATCCCATAAAAATAATTTAGTCTTCTTATGCTAAGGATTAAAGGATATTTTAGTATTCTAAATATTCATTACAAGAATGTTTTTGTCTTTTTAAAATTATATTAAATTTCCAATTTCTAAAACAATCAATGAGAACATTTTTGAACTACAAGAATATTTTTGTCTCTTTAAAATTATTATTAAGAAAAGTTGTTTAGTATCTTAAATTGAATTTTGCAAAAAAAATTGTCTTTTTAAAAATTAACTATAGAAAATTTTAGCCATTTTAATATTAAATTAAAATTCATAATTATTAATAAATCAAAGAATATTAGTCATTCTTATAAGGATATTTTAATTATTTTAAAATTATTACATAAAAAATATTTTGATATTTTAAAATTTAACGTTAAAAAATATTTTAATTTTTGAAAATGAACTCTATGGGATTTTAATATTTTAAAAATAAAAAAATTTCATAATATTAAAAAAAGTTTTTTAATCTTTTTAAAAAAAATAAAAAAGATACAATTGATCTTCAACCAATATTTTATTTGTCTTTTAACTCTACTCAATCCAAAGGATCTTTTTGTAATTAGCATAACTAGTGTAAGACCTGCGCTATCCAAACATTGTTTTATTGTAAATATTTGTTAATGTTTATTTATTGATACTAATAGTTATTATTTTTAACTTAAAAAAGTCTTCATGTATGAAAACCTATTATATAATGTATAAGACAGTTCCATCTTCTATTTATGGAAGCTAAAATAATCTTGTTATTTTTCTAATCAATATTAGTAAATTCTACTTAAATGTAAAGGTTATTATATTTGTATATTCAAATAAATGTTATTACACTCTATTACTGCTATATAGGGGTGGCAATAGGGCGGGTAGGGCGGGTTTTTGCTCTACCCGACTCTGTCCCGCTCAACGAAAACCCGCATCGAACCCGCTCCGCTTCTACACGCGGGTAGTAAAATGTTAAACCCTAACCCGTCCCTGCAGGTACCCGCCCCGCCCCTACCCGCCCCCTATAATTATTAAATCCAAAAAATAAAATAAAATTTTAAAAATTATATAACTATTATTTATATACATAACATAACCCCTACTGCTATACAATCCAAAAAAATTAAAATTTTAATAAAAATAGTTTATATTGTAACTATACAAACAACAAATACTAAGTGACATTTAGTTATATTATTAGACCCTAATGTATAATATGCGGTAGCGCATGTCATGTACTTAATCTATTTTATTGTATTTATGCATAGCATATTTATAAAAAGGTTAGTATATATTTATGGAAAAAATTAATTTACTTAGTATGCTTAGGAGTTTTGCGGATCGAGCCAAGCTGGTAGTGGAGTAGAGCTATGAAGTGGAGTCGAGACCTGAGCGCGAGTTTAGATGGAGATTGGTTAGGACGTTGGTTGGATGGCGGGTGGGACCATCTGCAAGGACACTCTGAAATTCAAGTTAAAGTTTGTACAAAACAACCGTTAATTAGAGTATGAGAGTCACGTACTTTTGGGAAGGGATAGGTCCCTCTCTTTCTATACTCTGTATTTCGAATAGGCCCCTTGTGACTAGGTCACCCACCTGAAAGTTTCTGCCAGTTATCCAAATTCCAAGATGAAGTGCCGTGCTGGTTGCCTCATGTCTCGGGTCGGTAGATTCGGTGAATCGGTGACCCGTAACTGAATTTAGGTCCCTAATAAATTGGGGCAAAACAATAAATTTTGTTGATCTTCAATTCGGTTAATAAATTCTTTTTAAAGATAACCTTTATTAAAAGATATTTTAACTAAATTAAAAAATTAAATAAATTAACTATTTAAAATATTTTCTTAATA
>NC_029781.3:55026962-55032145 GCF_000817695.3 Arachis duranensis
CCACGTCATTTGTTTTATAAATCTATTTTATTTTTTATTTTTTTAATATATATACAAAAGAGCTTATATATGATTAGGTTATATAATTGTTTATTTAATTATATAAATAAATGCTAGTACATTTTTCTATTAATTGTTTTAATGATTCCAAAATTCTAAAACTTATTATGGACCCAAATATTTTTTGAAACGGTCAAAATTTATTATTATTATAGTTGACAAAAATTTATTTTTTAAAATATTATTAATATGAATATACAAATTTAGTTTTAAATATGAAACCACCCAATTAATTTTGTGCATCTTTACTATGTTTGAGTCAAAGCAAAATTCAGTAAATTTATTTATTGCACAGTACTTATTTATTATTGTGATAATTAAAATAGTAAAATATAATTAATTAAAATTGTTTTTCTTCACTTCCTTTATTAATATAGTTAAGAACAGTAAATAAAATAAAAAAAATTATGGTTAGATACATCTTTATCATTTTATTTTTTTAGTGTATTAAATTATTAATCATTATTTTTATCGTTGCATTATTTTTATCGAAGCATCCACATATTTTGCCTTTTAATTATATTAAGCACAAACAATTCAATTGTAATCGCACACTATTTGAATCAATCATCCAATAACTCAATTTCTTAGCTAAATCCTCATCTATTGTCCTCTCACGTAATTTCTTTTTTCGTGCATCATTTCTTAACAATGTTAAATTTTCGTAATATGTAACTTTATCATCTTTTTTAATATAGTCAGCACCAACGTTATGACTATCTCCTGTTCTGTCACTAGATGCCTCTTTCTGTCGTGAATTTTTCTTTACCAAGATATTTTATGGTATTTTTATTCTTTTAATTTTTAATTTATTCGTACTTTATTATTTAATTAATGATTAAACAAATTATTTTCATCAAAAATTATTTTTTTTATTATCTTAGAGAAAAGATCAATATAACAGTTTAAAAAATAATATAAAAATAATATTTTAAATAAAAAATAGTTAATATTAAAATTTTTAAATACAAAAATAAATCGTATAGATATTTAAGAGATAAATATGAAATATATGTCTAAAATAAATAAAACAAACAACAAAAATTTTCTATTTCTCAATAGTACTCCCATTTTGTCTATTTTATTTATTTTAGGCATGTATTTCATATTTATTTCTTAAGTATTTATACAATTTATTTTTGTATTTAAAAATTATAATATTAAATATTTTTTATTTAAAATATCATTTTTACGTTATTTTTTAAACTGTTATATTGCTTTCTTCTTTAAGATAATACAAAAAATAATTTTTCATAAAAATAATTTGTTTAATCATTATTAAATAATAAAGTTATAATAAATTAAAAATTAAAAGAATAAAAAAACTATAAAAATACGATAAAAAATTATATACCCAAAGAGGAAATTCTACCTCTTTTATAATAAAATCCAACTTTCTTATCGTGTGTGTATATATATATATATATATATATATGAGTGCAGAACAGGTATAAAAATTAATGAAACAGTGCAGACCAAGTACAAAAGTCTATGAAAGGAAAGTATAAGTAAGGAGCAAGAATAATAAAGGGGAGTGATGATGCTCGAATCAGTGCCTTCAACCGTGTGCAATTTGTACCAAAAGTTGCCTAACAAACATAGTCACGTAGGCGAATATTAGAGCATTTCTTTCTGCTACTTCTCCTCAGCTGCTCATCCGCATCTGTTGCCAAGTATCTCTTTTGCATAACAGAATTTATCTTGTATTCAGTGCCAAGTTTGCCCCTCATTGCTTGGTCAGCCTCTAATTCTATTTTTCTTAATTTGCTTGTGACATTACCTCCTCCATCAGCAGTAACCTTGTCCTCAAGGTTGAAAGTTGGGTATGCCTTATAGAATTCATCTTCAAACTCCCAAGTAGAAGGAGCACCATCAACTTTTTCTCATTGGACTAAGAGTTGTTGCAGCTCACGACCACCTTGCACAATAGTCCTCTTAACCAAAATGCCGGTAGGGAAAACAACAAGTCCTCCTTTAGTAGTCTTTAAAGGCATTGGAAGATAAGGAAGCTTGCCATCTCCCTTGAACTTCTTGAGCAGCGAAATATGAAACACATCATGTATTTTAGCCTTATTAGGTAATTTTAATTTGTAAGTTACAGGGCTTACCTTGTGGACAATTTTGAAGGAACCAAAATATCGCATTTCCAACTTTTGATTTTTTCTTAAGGCAACTGAGTGTTGTCGGTAAGGTTGTAGTTTTACCAAAACCAAATAACCTACTACTAATTCACCCTGTCTGCGCTTTCTATCTGCAAAAGCCTTCATAGACTGTTGAGCATAATTCATATTAACCTTAAGTTGATCCAACAACGGATCCCTTTCTAGAAGTAACTCTTGCAATGAATGATCATGATTAGGAGTAATTTCATACTTAACCAAAGAGGGGGGATCTCTGCCATAGAGGGCCTTATAGGGAGTCATTTTAATAGAACTGTGAAAGGTTGTGTTATACCAATACTGTGACCAAGGCAGCATAGAAAATCAACGCTTGGGGTTGTCAAAGCAATAGCAACGCAGATACATCTTAAGAGCTTTGTTTAAAACTTCACTTTGTCCATCCGATTGAGGGTGGTATGCTGAACTCATGGCCAAATTCGTGCCTTGCAATTTAAACAATTGCTGTCAGAACTTACTGATAAAGACTCTATCTCTATCATAAATTATTTTTCTTGGGAAACCATGCAATTTCACCACATGCTGCACAAAGTTTTTAGCTACATGTTTGCTATTGAAATCATGTTTTAAAGCAATGAAATGAGCAAACTTGGTTAATCTATCAATCACCATCATAATCACTGAATAGCCATGAGATAGTGGAAGAGAAGTAATGAAATCCATACAAATTTCTTTCCAAACTTGGGAAGGCACTGGTAAGGGCTGCAATAATCCTGTTGAAAATTTGTTCTCCACCTTAGCTTGTTGACAAATAACACAGTTTTGCACATATTCTTTGATCTGCTGTTGCATATTTGGCTAATAGAAATTGGAGCATATTCTGTCAATTGTTTTAGCAGAATCGGAATGCCCCCTATGGCACTATCATGATATTCCTTGAGGATTAATTGAATAAGAGAGCTTTGTTGAGGAATAACCACCTTATTTTTCCACAGCAGCAACCCATTCTTATAAGAATAATTTCCATCAGTTGTTGTTTTCTCTCTACACTTCAGCAAGAGTTCCTTAAGAGAGCCATCATTCTCTAAGTCATTTTTAAGTGTCTGTAGCCAATTCAGATCCGGGCAAGACCAAGCAACATAGTAACATCTAGATAAAGCATCAGCAGCAACATTCTCTATTCCCAGTTTATATTGGATTTCAAAATCAAATCCCATAAACTTGTGCAGCCATTTCTGCTATTCTGGTGTGCTTAGACTCTTTTCTAGCAGAGCCTTCAAACTTTGTTAGTCCGTTTGGATGACAAATCTCTTACCCAACAAATAATGCCTAAATTTTGCAATGGCTTCAGTGATTGCATATAATTCCCTGGTATAAGCTGATTGACATTGGATGGTTGGGGACAATTTCTTTTAGAAATAAGCAATATGGTGTTTACATTGGCTTAAAACAGCCCTTATTCCCAATGCAGATGCATCTGTCTCCACCTTAAAAGGCAATTCAAAATTTGGTAAAGCCAAAACTGGCTCTGAAGTAATAGCTTTTTTTAGTTTCAAGAAGGCTTCCTCAGCATCATTATTCCAGAAAAAAGCATCCTTCTTTAAAAGATTGGTCAATGGAGCTGTCAAAAAAGTATAACCTTTGATGAACCTTCGATAATAACCTGTCAGGCCTAAGAATCCTCGTAATTATTTCAGATTCTTAGGTACTTGCCACTCTACCACAGTTTTAACCTTCTCCTTCTCCATGTGCACTCCTTCTTTAGTGATTGTGTGGCCCAAATAGTCGATTTTTGAGACTCCAAAGAGGCATTTAGACAATTTGGCATAAAGTGTGTTTTGCTGTAATAGCTTTAGCACTATTTCCAAATGACCCAAGTGAGCATTCCAATGCGGACTATACACCAAAATGTCATAAGAAAATACCAACACAAACCTTCTCAAATAAGGTTTAAAAACATCATTCATCAATGCTTGAAAAGTAGCTGGAGCGTTGGTTAAACCAAATGGCATAACTAGCCATTCATAATGCCCTTGATGGGTTTTAAAAGTAGTCTTCTCTCTATCCTCCATCTTTACTAAAATTTGATGGTAGCCTGACCTTAAATCAAGCTTTGAAAAGATTGCAGCCCCAAACAATTCATCTAACAACTCATCAACAGTGGAAATAGGGAAGTTATCTTTAATTGTAATGTTGTTTAGTGCTCTATAATCAGTGCAAAATCTCCAAGTCCCATCCTTTTTCTTAACTAATATGATTGGCAATGAAAAAGAACTCTTACTTGGATGAATTATTCCCTCACCAAGCATCTGTTGCACCATTTCTTTAATATGCTCCTTTTGCGAATGAGGATATCTATAAGGTCTTGCCTTCACTGGTTGAGCTCCTGGAATCAATAGAATAGCATGGTCATGGCTTCTAGCAGGTGGCAGTCCTGAATGGGCATCAAACACCTCTGCATAATTTTGTAAAAGTAAGGCCAACTCTGGTTCTAGTTCCTGAGATAATTGCAGCTGTTTCGTATTTCCTTGCTACTGTGGTAGAGTCTTGATGAGCGGATAATTTGTACGCTTTTTGGCATTGTTTTTAGTATGTTTTTAGTATGATCTAGTTAGTTTCTAGTATATTTTTATTAGTTTTTAGTTAAAATTCACTTTTCTGAACTTTACTATGAGTTTGTGTGTTTTTCTGTGATTTCAGGTATTTTCTGGCTGAAATTGAGGGACCTGAGCAAAAATCTGATTCAGAGATTAAAAAGGACTGCAGATGCTGTTGGATTCTGACCTCCATGCACTCGAAGCAGATTTTCTGGAGCTACAGAAGCCCAATTGGCGCGCTCTCAACGGCGTTGGAAAGTAGACATCCTGGGCTTTCCAGCAATATATGATAGTGTATACGTTGCCCAAGATTTGATGGCCCAAACCGGCGTTCAAAGTCACCCTCAGAATTCCCAGCGTTAAACGCCGGAACTGGCACAAGAATGGGAGTTAAACGCCCAAACTGGCA
>NC_029781.3:55032692-55052366 GCF_000817695.3 Arachis duranensis
AACATTTCCACTGAGAGGATGGGAGGTAGCCACTGACAACGGTGAAACCCTTGCATAAGCTTGCCATGGAAAGGAGTAAGAAGGATTGGATGAAGACAGTAGGAAAGCAGAGAGACGGAAGGGACAAGCATCTTCATACACTTATCTGAAATTCCTACCAATGAATTACATAAGTATCTCTATCTTTATCTTTATGTTTTATTCATCATTCATAACCATTTGAGTTTGCCTGACTAAGATTTACAAGGTGACCATAGCTTGCTTCATACCAACGATCTCTGTGGGATCGACCCTTACTCGCGTAAGGTTTATTACTTGGACGACCCAGTACACTTGCTGGTTAGTTGTGCGAAGTTGTAGTGATCACAATTTCGTCCACCAAGTCTCTTCCCTCCTTTCTTGTAATTGTAGAGTAAAAGCTTCAGCAACTGAATTAGTGTGAAACAACCTCTTGATGTGGTTGTATTGAGCTTGCCTCGGACCATTGTAAGCATCACCAAAAATGGTTACAAACCCACCATTTTGCCATCACTTTATAAATGAGGAATCATAATCAATAATGTGAGCTTTTAGTCTCTTGAGCCAAGTAGTGCCAAGTACTAAATCTCCACCTGCGACATGTAAGACATATACTTGTGGAACAATCTTTTTGTGGCCCTGCATATTAACCTCAAGTGCCTTAATACATCCTTCCACTTTCATCAATTAAAAGTTGACAACCATGACATTAAATCCAGGTGCTGGCTCCACTGGAAGGTTAAGAAATTTTGCAATCCTTGGTTGGATAAAACTGTTAGAATTTCCACCATCAATTAACACTTGGATTTCATCAGATTGTAGCCAACCCTTTAGCTCTATTCATTGCATTATAAGACAAATGATGATCCGTAACTTGCTGTTCTAACTGCTGCATCACATCCTCTTGGGCAGGTTGTTCAGTATTAGTCATTTGCTATTCTTCAGCCTCTTCCTCTGCTATTTCCTCTAATTGAAACAATATAAAGTGTCTGTTGAGGCACTTATGTGTTGGGGAAAAATGTTCATCACAACAGTAGCATAAACCTTTTTCTCTTCTCATTTGTTGCTCAGCTGCCGTGAGGCGTTTAACTTGGTTTCTGTTGGGATTTATGACAGGTTTAGTGGTTGGAGTGGGTAGTAAGGGTGGTAATGTTTGGCGGGGAAAGGCAGGCTAATTTTTTGTCCAAGGCTTGTTTGACGGTTTTGATTTGAATAGATTGTTTGGTTACGGTAAGTATTTGGGCCTTGTGAATTTCAAAAAGATGATGAAAATTTGTCCTCATATAATCTAGCTAAGCTCACAGCTCTAATTAATGAGGGAGGGCACTGAGATTTTACGTCACGTTTAATGTCCATACGTAAGCCACTGATGAAACAGTGTCCATACGTAAGCCACTGATGAAACAGTCTCTTAAAGCATCCGGAGGCTCAAGATTGGTCCAATTAGCCAGGGAAACAAATTCTGCATAGTATTCTGCTACCGAGCCTTTCTGCATCAGCTTGAACAATGATTCTCGTGGAAAATCGAACAAAGACGGGCCAAACTGTTGTTCGATTGCTCGACGCAACTCATTCCAAGAGTGGAATGGTAATGAACGTTGAGCCATTTGAAACCAAGGGATGGTAGGGCCCACCATGTGCATTCATGCAATTGCAACTTGTTCTTCCTTAGGCACTCGATAGAAGTCAAAATACTGGTCCATAGAGAAGATCCATCCTAACGCATCTGAACCATCAAATTTGGGTAGATCGAATTTTGGTTTTCTAAAGTGAGGTTGATGACTGTGAAAACCACCCCCATGACCAAAATGAGAGCCATGGCTAAACTTCGTGTGAGGGTCAGTTTCATGGTTTGTATTAATAGGCTACTTTTGCAGCACCTGCATAATGGAGTTATGCATCATCTCCATTCTCAAACGCATTTCCTCATTGTTCCTTGTAACCTCAGCTCGATGAGCTTCTGCATTTTTCTCAACAAGCTCATACAACATTTTAATATCAGCTTCTACCTTTTTAAATCTCGTGCCTTCTGTCATGACTCTCAACGAAAGCACCAAATAAAAGAGGTAAAATTTCTTCTTTGGGTATTGATATATATATGAGTGCAGAACAGGTATACAAACCAATGAAACAGCGCAGACCAAGTACAAAAGTCTATGAAAGGAAATTATAAGTAAGTAAGGAGCAAGAATAATAAAGGGGAGTGATAATGCTCGAATCAGTGCCTTCAACTGTGTGCAATTTATACCAAAAGTTGCCTAACAAACATAGTCATGCAGCTGAGTATTAGAGCATTTTTTCTGCTGCCTTTCCTCAGCTACTCATTCGCATCTGTTGCCAAGTGTCCCTTTTGCATATCAGAATTTATCTTGTATTTAGTGCCAAGTTTGCCCCTCATTACTTGGTCAGCCTCTAAGTCCCTTTTTCTTAATTTGCTCGTGACATATTATTTTAAATTTATGTTATTAATTTTAATAATATATTCTGTACAAGATGTCTCTGGTACAGGTTGAGAGATGGATCAGGAACTTACGGGTCAAGGCGGATGCCGGATTATTTGACTGGAGCAATGGGGGGTGGTACCTGCAAAGACACTCCGACGTTCAAGTCAGAATGGATCTGAGAGGTATAAAGTGTGAGGAATGAATGAATACCTGGAGGGACCTGGGTCCTCTATTTATAGGTGATGGTGGCTATCTTATCTTATCTTATTTGGCTAAGATAAGGGAGATGTTTGAATTTGAAAGTTGGTTAGGGGCTTTAGTGCGCCGATTCCGGGCATTCTAGAGGGGCGAAACGGGTTGGACCCGGGTAACCGGGTTCGGGGACCATTCTGGGTGTAGAATCTGTGGGCCGGATCCGTAACAGTTGCCCCGACAGCGGGAGAACAAGCGAGGTCGGTCTTCATCCCTGGAGGATATGGTTTGGCCGTTTGTGGCCTTTTTCGGTTTCTCAGATTCGGAGTTTCAATGGATTTGTCTCTCGGGGGAGAGGGGGGTCGGTGCGTCGGTTCTGAGTTTTATGACGAGGTCGAGGTTCGCCTGGCCATTTGATTGATGCGAGCCTTCTGTATCCTTGTGTCCGTTGCGTTTTCTAAGGGGGGCTTGTCAGTTTCACTTTCCCAATGGAGCATTTATTGCGAGGGGACGTTTGGTTTGCTTTTCCTTTTTTGCCCCCACGTGCCATGTTTATCCATAGGGCTATTTGCATCTTTTCGTCCTTTTGAAAATGTTTTGGGTTTCTTATTTTCCTTCCCCCGTTTTGCTCAATTTTGCATTTGCTACTTTCACTTTTCTGTGGACTTCTTTTATTTTGGTTTTTCTGGTCTTTCCTGCTGTTTGCTCTTTCTGCCTCTCTGTTGTCTTCAGTTTCACATTACCAGGTTGGTGTTCTTCCTTTTTCCATTTCCTCTTTAGTTTTGTCTATTTCCTGCATTTCTATTTTTATGCTTGTTTTAGTATGGACTTAGGATTTTGCTTGTGTTTGTATGATGGTCCTTGGTCTTGGGGTAGTGTGTTTTTGTTTTCCTAAGGGGATGAGCACTACTTTATGTTGTTAGCAGTAGGTAGCGGTGTCTGTTTGGTGTTTCTCGACCGTGTTTTGCCGCATGTTTTGGCTGATGGTGGTGCTCATTGTTTGTTTTAGGTATGGCTCGTCGGAGGACCGAGGATGTTAGGGCTTCGGTGGTCCCAGCGGGGGTGTCCCCACCCTTTATTCCTAGATTACCAGTGACGTTTAGGGAACGCCGTCGCAGATGACAGAGGCGGACCTCCAGTGGCTCTGTGATCAGGGAGCTGTTTGTGGGGGTGGGAATGTCGAGCGTGATTATGAGTTTTGCCCTTCCTGGGGTCGACGAGAGGGTTTGTTACACCAATCATGACTCGCCGACCGTTCCGGATTGGATGTGGGTGTATGAGGCGATGTTCACCCGACTTGGCGTGTGGCTCCCCTTTTCCCCTTTTGTTCAGCAGTTGTTAAGTCGGTGTTCTGTGGCGCCGTCCCAGCTGCATCCAAATAGTTGGGCGGCAATTCGGACTTTCGAGCTTGTGTGTGAGTTTCTGAAACTCCCGGTTTCCGTGAATGTCTTCCTTTTCCTCTTTTTATGCACCTTACCTACCAAAGAGGGGAAGCATAAGAAGGTGTACGTGTCGTTTAGGGCTCAGCCTCATCGTCGTGTCTTTGGCCTATATGAAGATTCGTTTCATGGTTTTAAAGGGAGGTATTTCAAGGTTCATCCTGCTAGGGGGCTGGTGCACGAAATTGTGTATGCCAATATTAATGGACTATTTAACACAGCTTCACACAACTAACTAGAAAGTGCACTGGGTCGTCCAAGTAATACCTTACGTGAGTAAGGGTCGAATCCCACGGAGATTGTTGGCTTGAAGCAAGCTATGGTTATTTTATTATTCTTAGTCAGGATACCAATAGGGTTCTTTAGTTTCGTATTAAGTAAAAAGGGCATAAAATAAATACTTATTGTGCAATAATGGAGAATATGTTGGAGTTTTGGATATGCTTTGTCTGCTGAATTCCTGTAACATAATGCTTCCTCACTTTCAAAAGTGCAAAGTCCCTTCCATGGCAAGCTGTATGTAGGGTGTCACCGTTGTCAATGGCTACTTCCCATCCTCTCAGTGAAAACGGTCCAAATGCTCTGTCACAGCACGACTAATCATCTGTTGGTTCTCGATCATATCGGAATAAGATCCATTGATCCTTTTACGTCTGTCACTACGCCCAACACTCGCGAGTTTGAAGCTCATCACAGCCATTCAATCCTTGAATCCTACTCGGAATACCACAGACAAGGTTTAGACTTTCCGGATTCTCATGAATGCCGCCATCAATTCTAGCTTATACCACGAAGATTCTGATTAGGAAATCTAAGAGATACTCATTCAATCTGATGTAGAACGGAGGTGGTTGTCAGGCACACGTTCATGGATTAAGAAAGGTGATGAGTGTCACGGATCATCACCTTCTTCATATTGAAGTGCGAATGAACATCTTAGATAGGAACAAGCATGTTTGAATGGGAAACAGAAATAATTGCATTAATTCATCGAGACGCTGCAGAGCTTCTCACCCCCCAACAATGGAGTTTAGAGACTCATGCCGTCAAAGAGTATAAAATTCAGATCTGAAAAATGTCATGAGATACAAAATAAATCTCTAAAAATTGTTTAAATACTAAACTAGTAACCTATGTTTACAGAGAATGAGTAAACTAAGATAATTGGTGCAGAAATCCACTTCTAGGGCTCACTTGGTGTGTGCTGGGGCTGAGACTAAAGCTTCTCACGTGCCTGGGCTATTTCTAGAGTTGAACGCCAGGTTGTAATGTGTTTTTGGCGTTGAACTCCATCTTGTAACCTGTTTCTGGTGCTGGACGCTAGATTGCAACATGAAACTGGCGTTGAACGCCAGTTTACGTCATCTATCTTTGCGCAAAGTATGGACTATTATATATTGATGGAAAGCTCTGGATGTCTGCTTTCCAACCCAAGTGAGAGCGCGCCAATTGGACTTCTGTAGCTTCAAAAAATCCATTCCGAGTGCAGGGAGGTCAGAATCCAACAGCATCAGCAGTCCTTTTTTCAGCCTAAATCAGATTTTTGCTCAGCTCCCTCAATTTCATCCAGAAAATACCAGAAATCACAGAAAAATACACAAACTCATAGTAAAGTCCAGAAATGTGATTTTTGCTTAAAAACTAATAAAATTCTATTAAAAACTAATTAAAACATACTAAAATCTACATGAAATTACCCCCAAAAAGCGTATAAAATATCCGCTCATCACAACACCAAACTTAAACTGTTGCTTGTCCCCAAGCAACTAGATAAATAAAGGAGGATAAAAAGAAATCAAGAAGCAATAATATCTACACATAACTGGGTGAACCTTTTCAGATTGTGACTCAGCTTTGCTAAAGTCCACAGTTAGAGGTGTCTAGAGCTCTTAAGCACACTCTTTTTGCTTTGGATCACGACTTTAACTACTCAGTCTCAAGCTTTTCACTTGGACCTGCATGCCACAAGCACATGGTTGGGGACAGCTTGAATTATCTGCTTAGGCCTGGATTTATTTCCTTGGGCCCTCCTATCCATTGATGCTCAAAGCCTTGGATCCTTTTTACCCCTGCCTTTTGGTTTTAAGGGCTATTGGCTTTTTCTGCTTGCTTTTTCTTATTTCTTTTATTTTCCGCAAATTTTTTTCGCAAGCTTTGCTTCTACTTCACTGCTTTTTCTTGCTTCAAGAATCAATTTTATGATTTTTCAAATCATTAATAACATTTCTCTTGTTCATCATTCTTTCAAGAGCCAACTATTTTAACATTCACAAAATTCAATATAAAAAATATGCACTGTTCAAGCATTCATTCAGAAGAATAAAAGTATTGCCACCACATATAAATAATTAGAATTTTCCTTATTAAGAACTCGAAAAAAATATTGCCTCTTTATTCTAAAAATCTACTATTTTATTCATATTTGATGATGATGAGAAAAATAAATTATAACTTAATTGGAATTAAAATCAAAGTAGAGATACTAATTACTACTACTAATATATAACTTCTAAGGTAAATTCCTAATAAGAATAGTTATCACAGAGTTAAGGCAAAGATTAGAACTCAACAACCTTTATTTTAGGAAGTGAATGTTCCTCTAGTCTGTGGGGTGCTTGGTCCTTCAAGAGATAATTTCTGACGCTTTAGTTCCTTTAAGTCACATCCTTGCTCTTCCTGTTCCCTTAGGTGCCATGATCTTGATGAGTTTTACCTCAGTGATCATGGCGAATCACACCAAACTTAGAGGTTTGCTTGTCCTCAAGCAAAAGAAAGGAAAGGAGAGGAATAGTAGGAGAGGAAAATTCGAAATTCAAAAGATATGATGAGTTGAAAAAGACATGAGAAGAAATTAAAAAGATTTGAAAAGAATTCAAAAAGATAGATGAGTTTTGAAAAAGATTTGAAAAGAAAAGAAAAATCAAGAAATATGTTTAGGATTAAAAAAATTTTTGAAATTGAAGTTGAAAGATGAGAGTTTGTAACATGTTTAGGCAAGAAATCATGAATTGAAATGTGAAAATTGGAAAAAATTTGAATTGAAAACGAAATTACCTCCTCCCCACAATCTTGGCGTTAAACGCCCAAACGCTACATGTTTTGGGCGTTTAACGCCCATCTGTAGCTTCACCTGGGCGTTCAACGCCCAGCTGTTGCTTCTTTCTGGCGTTGAACGCCAGGAACTCCTTTGTCACTGGGCATTTTTCTAAACGCCCAGGACGCTGTAAATCTGGCGTTAAACGCCTAGAAGGTGCTTCTTTCTGGTGTTCAACGCCCAGAAGATGCTCCTTTCTGGCGTTTAACGCCTAGATGTCTATCCTTACTGGCGTTGAACGCCCAGTGGATGCTTTTTTTGGGCGTTCAACACCCAAAACAGCTCTTACTGGCTTTTTTGCACCAGTGAGCTTCTTTTTGCTGTTTTATCCTCTGAATCCTTCTGTAACTCTGTGAACTCATGCAATTGCCATTTTACCTTGAAGAAAATTGACATAAACCTGTAAAAATCAATTAATTAAACTTTGTAAATGGCTGGGTTGCCTCCCAACAAGCGCTTCTTTATTGTCTTTAGCTGGACTATTACTGAGCTTTAATCAAGCCTCAGTTTTGAGCATTCATGCTCAAAATTGCCTTCAAGATAATGTTTGACCCTCTGTCCATTAACAATAAACTTTTTATTAGAATCATTATCCTGAAGCTCTACATATCCATATGGTGACACACTGGTAATCACATATGGACCTCTCCACCGGGATTTCAATTTCCCGGGGAATAATCTGAGCCTAGAATTAAACAGCAGAACTTTCTGCCCTGGCTCAAAGACTCTGGATGACAGCTTCTTATCATGCCATCTTTTTGCTTTCTCTTTGTATAATTTTGCATTTTTGAAAGCATTGAGTTTAAATTCCTCTAGCTCATTTAACTGGAGCAATCGTTTTTCTCTAGCTAACTTGGCATCAAGGTTTAGGAATCTGGTTGCCCAGTAGGCCTTATGTTCCAGTTCCACTAGCAAGTGACAGGCTTTTCCATACACAAGCTGGTATGGAGAAGTTCCTATAGGAGTCTTGAATGCTGTTCTGTATGCCCATAGAGCATCATCAAAGCTTCTTGCCCAATCTCTTCTACGGTTAATGACAGTCCGTTCCAGGATTCTTTTAAGTTCTCTATTAGAGACTTCAGCTTGCCCATTTGTCTATGGATGATATGGAGTGGCCACCCTGTGGCTAACTCCATATCGAACCAAAGCAGAGTAAAGCTGTTTATTGCAAAAATGAGTGCCCCCATCACTGATTAATACTCTAGGGGTACCAAATTAATAAACCCCATTTTTAGGGTTTATCTTGTATTGAATTAAGAGTATTTTGATAACCTTTTCTCGCATTTAGCCTATGAATTGGCATGGTTTTGTAATCTCTGCCGTATTTGTGCTTAAGTGTAAAAACATGCTTTTTAAGCCTTATTTTGATGAATTCTAATTCCTCTTTGATTCCATAAGATGCCTTGATGTGTTTGCTAGTAATTCCAGGATTGAAATAGGCTAGGCATGGATTAAAGGGAGCAAGGAAGGAAGCATACAAGTGGAGAGAAGCATAAAAAGTCAAAGAAGTGAAATCAGCCAAGCACACGCACGCGCACAAGACGCCCGCGTGCACATTACAGAATTGGCCAGGGACGCGCACGCGTACCGTGCGCGCACGCGTCGAAGTCCGCACATGACTTCATTAAAAGCAACACGTGCCTGGCGATTTGAAGGGTTTCTGAACCCATTTTGGCGCCAATTACTGATAGAAAGGAATAAAAGGATCAAGGATTGAAGGGGGAAGACATTAGATGTTAGTCACAATTAGTGATAGCTTTAGTTTAGAGTAGTTTTAGAGAGAAAAGCTCTCACTTCTCTCTAGAATTAGGATTAGGTTTAGGTTAATCTCTCTTCTTAGATCTATGTTTAATTCATGTCTTAAATCACTTCTCCTTTATCAAGTCTTAATCTTCTCTTCTTCCTCTTTCTAGTTATGTGCTTTAATAATTGTAATTCTTCATTTTGTTTTGGATAGATTGTTGTTCATTTGTTTTCTTTCAATAATGCAATTTGAGGTAATTCATGACAATTGTGATTTCCTTGATTTGTTGTTGTTAATTCTTTGCAATAATTGTTGTTAGATTTCATTCTTGTTGTTGATTTACTATGCTTTCCTTTTGTGCCTTCCAAGTGTTTAATGAAATGCTTGGTGGGATTTTAGTGTAGGTTTTGTTCCTCTTGGCCTAGGTAGAGTAATTAGTGACTCTTGAGTTGTCTAATTCCTTTGTTGATCAATAATTAGAAGTTGCTAATTGATTTGGATGCCTCTAAAGCTAGTCTTTCCTTTAGGAGTTGATTAGGACTTGAGGAATCAAATTGATTCATCCACTTGACTTTTCTCCATGGTTAGAGGTTAACTAAGTGGGAGCAATACACAATTCTGATCACAATTGAGAAGGATAACTAGGATAGGACTTCTAGTTCTCATATATTGCCAAGAGCTTTGTTAGTTGTTAGTTTATTTTCTTTGCCATTTATATTTCTTGTCTAAAATCTCAAAAACCCTAAAATAACTCACAACCAATAACAAGACACTTCATTACAATTCCTAGGGAGAACGACCCGAGGTTCGATACTTCGGTTTATAAATTTAGGGGTTTGTACTTGTGACAAACAACTTTTTGTATGAAAGGATTATTATTTGGTTTAGAAACTATACTTTACAACGAGATTTCATTAGTGAAATTCTAAACCGTCAAAAATCCTAATCATCAAAATGGCGCTGTTGTCGGGGAATTGCAATGGTGTTGTGTTATTGGTTATTGTACATATGTGAATATTGTGAATATGTTTGCTTTTTGCTTCTTTGTTAGTTTTTAGTTTGTTCTTTTTATTTGCTCTTATTTTTTTGTTTTTGCCCTCTCTTGCTATCATGAATTCTCACTTTGGCTATGAGTGTAGTTACAATTATGTTGTAGGTGATAAGAGCTTCAATGAGAATGTGTATCAAGAATGGGACACTCAAAGGTGGGAGGAACCATATGCATAGGATCAATCTTCATGGCAACAACCTCCACCAATGCACTATGAAGAAGAGCCATTCTATGATGCATACCAATCCAATGGCTATGGTGAATCACCTTGTGACTTTCAAGAATCACCACCATATGCCTATGAACCATATCCTCAACATAACTCTCAACCATACTCACAAGCCCCTTCTTACCAACCACCTTCATATGACCCTAATCCATATCCATCCTACCAACAACCATATGAGCTATATGAACCACATATAGAGCCACCACTACTCCAACATCAACATTTTCAAGAGCCACCCCCTCCATATTATTACCAAGATGAACCATCTCCAATAAATGAAAATTTTCAACCATAAGATGAATACTACTTTCCACCACAACCTCCCATGGAAGAATACTCGTGTCCCTCAATCCAAGCTTATGGTCCTACTCATGATGTCCAAGAGGAACAAGAGTCAAGGGATCATCTCATGGAAGCATTACACCAATTTCAAGCAACGATGGAGTGTGTTGTGCACCAAGTGGAAAGAATGGAAAATATTGAACCACCACAACTCTACCAAGAAGAACCACCTTCCTACTATGAACCCTTCCCCCAAAATGAGGAACCCTTCCACCCACCCCAATCTCTAATGGCTGAAACCCTTGGTGTTCTTGTTCAAGAGCAAGAAGAAATGAAAAGAGATGTGCAAAATTTCATGGCCGCCTTGGATGCGGTAACAAATCAATTAGCATCCCAATGCTTGAACACTCAAGGAACTCCCATGGCTACATGTGGAGAATCAAATGAAGAACATAGCATGAAGGAGAGATTGGAAACTCCGGTGGGAAATGAGGGAAGTTGCTTTGTATTGGAACAATTGGAGGAAGCTTTAATTGTTGAAGACAAGGAAGAAGTAGTAGAAGACTTAGGAGATGCGGAGCCTCTATGGGAACATAGAGTTGAAGAACACTCCTCCAAAATGATTGAGATTGATGCTAGGAAGGAAAGTGTACACCTTCTGAGGCATATTCCATATGAAGACTTGGATGGGATAGAACAAGAATTGAAGTCCCATGGCAATGAAGAGCAAGCATCAAGTCCTAGTGGTGGAGAATCCTTTGAACTGGAAGAATCTTCTCCCAGTGCATTTGAAAATGTTGTGGAGGTAAACTTCTTTCACCCTCCTAATTATAGTTTGATTAAGGGAAAAGGCTTAGATAGTATTGATGAACAAAGGATTGAATTGGAGAAATCTTGTGAGGAGGTGGAAGCCCTTAGGAATAGAAGGATGGGAGTGGAATACGCTTTATCAAGATCGTTGAAAGCACCTTCACCTAGGTTGTCATCTACTCTTTCACTTAAGTGGGTAAAATTCATTTCTATTACCTTTATTGTCCCACTTGAGTATGGCTTGCTTGAAACGGATGGTCAACTTAGGATGCTTTGTGGGATGAAGCGTAAGCGCAAGATGTTTCGCGGTTGGCGTTGCAAATCAAGGCTCATTTTGGTTGATACTTCAAGAGTTGAATACAAAGGTGGGAATAGTGCTCAAATAGATGGGTCTAGGAGGATTGTTGGGCACTTCATAGAGAATTCATCTTGTTCACCACCCGGATGGACCTATAATGATGATCAACTTCAAGATAGGTGTGAAAATAAAGTGTGGGATCCCGGATCACAAGAAGATGATCAACTTTGGGAGCCCCAAGCTTGTGAAGAACTCCATCAACACTTGGCTCAATCCATGAGAAATCTTGGGGCACAATAGAGAACCAAGCATTGGTGGGAGTTCCAAGATGAGTACAAGCACAAGCCACCATGATAATGAGTCTCTCAACATGTCCAACTTAAGGACTTAAAAATAAAAGTGCTAGGTGGGAGACACCCCACCATGGTAAACTCTTTCCACTCTCTTTTAATTTTGCTTAATAAGTGATTTGAGTTGCCATTGTAGGTAGATGTTTCATATAAATTTGTTTGTACAACTTAATTGTTAGCATAGTCACATGTATGTTGTGTTTAGTAGTAGATAAATAATATCAAATTGCATTTTTGTGAATTGTATGATGGTTGATTGAATAAAGAGTTGTGAGCAGTATAGGGAGCACCTGAGCACAATCTTTCTGCTTAAAAAAAAGGGGGTGGACGCGCGCGCACGATGTACGTGCACGCGTCCATAAGCGGATGCATCATCACCCAAATCCCAGAAAGTTGGGCCTCTCTTGGGCAAACACTATGCCCCGAGCCCAACACAACCCACGGTGACGTGCACTACGTGCGTGCGCGCCGATCACGAGAACAAGGAAGTGTACGCGGACGCGCACCTGCCGTGTCCGCGTCGATCCGCTGCTGCAACTTCTGAGCCAATCTCCAGAGAGTTGCGCTGGATCTGGGCCAACTTTAAGCCCCCAGCCCAACTCACCTCGCGCGGATGCACACTTGCCGCGTGCGCACCCATATACCAAAAAGAGGATAGGACGCGAGTGCACGCATCGCGCTTGCGCGCCTTATGATAAAATACCATGTACGCGGACGCGCACTTGCCGTGTACGCGCCCTCGCTGATGCCGCCATTCCAGGCCTTTGTCCAGAGAGTTGGGTGCATGCTGAGCCCACTCTAAGCCTCCAGCCCAACCCCATGTACGCGTGCGCGCACTGTACGCGTACGCGCCCCTATGAAGATTCCCCATCCACGCCTGCTGTACGCGCACGCGTAGGTCCCTAGTTTCATCAATGTACGCGGATGCGCAAGGTGCGCGCTCGCGTCGATTCAAAAAAATAGGATAACCCTAATGCGTGAGGGTGTTGTGTAGTCGCGCACATCTCTTCTTCCCCCCCACCATCTCCTTCCTCTGCCCTCCTTCAACCTCTAACCACCCTCCGCCGCTAACAGCGGCCGCCGTCGCCACCACTCAACCTTCGTCCGTCGTCTCTCTCTCACTGCCAACCTCTCATTCTCTCACTCTGTTCACATCTGCCCGAACGCCACCTCCGCCGTCACTCCACCATCACCGCCGGCGACAAGCACTCGGCGGCCCCTCCCTCTCTTCCCCCCATTTCACATTCTCCTCTCACTCTCCTTCTCTCACCATCGCCAGCTTCCCTTCACTCAGTCTCTCACTCTTCCGAGCACCACCGCCGCCGCTCTGCCATAACCGCCACCATCCACGGCGGCGCGAATCTCTGATTCTGTTGCTCCCGTTCCAACCCCAATTTCCTTTTCCATTTTTTTAGTTCTCCTCTACTCCCAGGTTCTTGCTCCAACTCTGCTTGCTATTAATTTTTCGTTTCTGTTAGCTACTGTTAATTGTTTGTAGTTAGTTAGAATTAGAACTTTGTATGTTAGGTTAGATAGAAATAATTGCTATTAGGTAGCTAGGACTGGATAGAGGATTTTAGGCCTGAGAAGTGCTCCATTTGTGCATACTTTGCTGTTTGTTTACTTGGGTGCTGTATGATTGATTTTGGGTTTCTCTTTTATGACATTTGTGTTGCTGCATGCTATCCTATCGCTGTTGTGCTTAATTGATGTTACTTTCTTGCTGTTTGTGCTATCTTGCTATCCGGGAACGTCCAATTTTAAGCCGGGATGCTGCCCAATTTTCAAGAAATTTAATTTCATTTTAATCTTTATTACAATTTTGGGTTAATTTCCGTTTCCTTTTGACTTCTGGGATTTGCACCAATCATTGTGAACATGATTTCTATGCCTAGCCACAACTCCTCTTTTCTTTGAGCCAAAATATTATCATGCCACTAATCCATTCTTTTCTAACTTACTAATTTCTTTAACCATTTAACATCTACTCACATTTAACCCTCTTTAACCATTCTTTCAAAGGTATGATGATTTCATCGCTTAATGAATAAGAGTTGTTGACTTTAGTGACAATCACATTGATGATTTCCTTTCAATTCATTGCACCCCGTTACAATTTCATTTTCATCATCAATAATTACACCTCATTGTATGCATTTTGTGAATCCTTTTATTAGGCAAGCTTTCTTTCATCATAACACTAACTATCAATCTCACCTCTTACTTGCTAACTTGTTTCCCCTACCCACTTCATTTTTCTTTACTCGACTCATTAACCATTCTTTTGAGTTATGACGATGACTATGCCTATTCTTTCAGAATTGTGTACATTGTTGGATGTATTGATTTCTTGGTTTATGTTTCCACTTATGCTTATTTGCACACCAAGTTTTCAATACACATCATGATTGCTTGTCATTCCTCTTACATCTTGAAGTTGCTTTTAATTGCTATATGCTACATGTTTAATTGCTATCATATTTGTCTTTTTCAGGATGTTGGAAAAAGGGAAAGCTATAGCCACTACCTCCAAGAAAAGAAAACATTCTACACCCTCTATTCCCTCCATTTACAAGAATTATGCTAAGAATCCATTGAATGATGAAGAAAAGGAAAATCAGTTGCTACCTTCTACCGATCCAACCAAGTTTCCCAATCTTTACTGTGAGCTTCGCCTTTCCAAGTATCGGACGACGAAACTAAATACTGAGAAGAAGCTTGTCCTTCCCAATGATGTGAGACGAGAAATTACTAGTCGGATCCTAGAGTTGGTTATGGACTTTGTTGATAGGGATTTGGGAGATATCAACATTTCTTGGGTGAAGGAATTCTATTGCAACTTCTTCCGTCCTACTTTAGATTCAGTTCAGTTGAGGGGTAGAGAGGTTATGATCACTGAGACTGCTATTGAGGAGGCATTGCAGTGCCGACATCTTCCTGATGGCACCTGCGCTCATCAGCAGGCTGAGATAGCTATTCACAACATGACCTTTGACTATGAGGCGCTTAGGCGCGTGATTGGTTTACCAGATGCCACTTGGGTCATGGATGCGAACAACACTAAGCCTAAAGGGATGCTCTTTGCTCATCTGACTAGAGAGGCCAAGACTTGGCAAATGATATTTTCCCACTATGTCTTACCCACCACTCACTTCTCTGAGATCCCTATGGAGATGCTACTTCTGATTGGGTGTGTTATGGAGGGGAAGGAGGTTTATTTTCCTCGATTGATCCGGCAGTGTATGTGGTGAGCACACATTCGTGGCCTACTTCCGTTCCTACCTTGGTTACCAGTATGGCCGCCTTAGCTGAGGTCCCCTGGTCAGATGATGATGTGACACCACCACCCCCAGATGACGATGACAAGGAGGTTACTATTCCTTGGGGTGGTTGGGTGCACGAGAAGCCCCTGGCTAGACGCCGATCTAGGGCTAGAGCAGTGGTAGGGACAGCCGGACCTCCAGTAGCTCCGTCCTCTTCTACAGCAGCAACTCCATCTTCTTCGACAGCCCCTTCTTCAGCACCTGAGCCGACTTACCTACTGGTCCAGCGTCTGTTTCGATTTTTGGAGCGCGAAAAGTGCCATGTCAGGCGCCGACTGGATCGGATGGATCAAGCACTCATCTCCCTTGGCGCTGAGTTACCTCCGCTTCCAGACTCTCCAGCCTCCGATGAGCAAGATCATCAGGAGGAGGCTGTTGATGAGCTGACTCAGCAGGATGCACCTCCAGCTGCTCCTGACACCACATAGATTCCACAGCCCCATGAGGAGCCGGTCCCACAGCCTCAGACAGAGTCGGCACCTACTGTTGTACCTTCTCCTGATTCTCCGGTTTAGCCTCGAGGACGATGCTTGATCTTAAGTGTGGGGAGGTAGCCGGTGGCACCTTTAGGAGACCGGTGAACACTTTAGTTATGCTGCCTAGTTATCTCATTTTGTATATACTTGATATTTTAGATATTTTGATGCTTTTGGATATTTCTAGATGTTTTGGATGATAGATTTCATACTTTTAGTTGGATTTTTATTTCATACTTTTGGTTGGATTTTTCTTTATACATTTTTGCATATCTTCTTTTGTATATCTTTCTTTTTTTTAGTTTGTGGTTGTGATTAGAAACCATATTTTGAATTGCAAAAACTTAGTCACCCTTTTTGCATAAGAAATTGTTTTAAGTGAAAAAGGAAAAGGGTAAACTAAGGAAATTTTTTGAATTTTTCAATCACAACAATGCTTAGTCAAATATTGAGATTTTTCAAGAAATTTAATTATAGGGCACCAACCCAATTGATTGAAGAAAACTTTTTGTGAAACTTGTCATTCTTGTGTGAAATTGTTCTCTATCTATGATTATGATCCTTGAATTGCTTGGTTCTATTTGTCCATTTATTTCTTGTATTCATGCATTTATATGATTGGGGCCATTATTTCATTAGCCCACTTACCCAAATAGCCTACCTTTTTACTCTCCATTGTTAGCCAATTTTGAGCCTATGCTTAACTAACTTGTTCTCATTTTAGCACATTACAAGCCCAAGGCGGAAAACCAATGAAAGTCCTTGTTTGGATCTTTGATTAGCCTAGGCTAGTAAGAGTGTTTATTATTCAAAGTTGGTGAGGCTTGGGAACATTGGATGAGATAAAAAGGGTAGTACACTTTCATATTTTAGAATTGGGAACATATTCATGTATTGATTGAATGTATAAGACCTTATGCAATTGATGTCCTTGCACAAAGTATAAAAAGAAAAGAAAAAGAAGAGAAAAATAAAATGAAAATGAAAAAAAGGAATATAAAACAAAAAATGAAAAGAGAAGAAAAATAATAAAAGGGGACAAAATGCCCAAAGTGAAGTTCAATAAAAAGGAATCAATGCATAAGTGTTATGAATCAAGGAATAGAATGCATGAATATGTAAGAAAAAGTGAAGAATGGGTAGTTAGAATAGTTTGAACTTGTATAGGTCATTATATAGTTAGGTGGGAAAGTCTATACTAATCAAAGATCTAAACTCTAGTCCATTTAACCATAAATGATCCTACCTTGACCCTAACCCTATTACAACCTAAATGAAAGACCTCATGATGAATGTATGCATGCATTGAATAAGTGTTGATTGTTAGAAGAAAATCAAATTTCGGAAAGCTTGATTAGAAGAGAATTGAGTGAATTAACCCTTAAACACTTGAGTGAATAGAGCGGATACACATCCGGTGAGGGTTCAAAAGTTCAATCACATGTGTTCACTCATATTATTTATATTCTTGCAAGTTTGAACTCTTTTTGATAATTCAATACAATTGTGGTTTGGCTTTGATTCCTATTGCCCTAGCTCTTGTGTTTACACATGTTCCCTTGGGAGTTGATTTGTTTGAACTAAGCATTTGCATTCACTTAGGTAGTTGCACCTAGATAGGACTCATATAGTTTAGTTGCATTCAATAAATGTCATACCCCTTAGTTCCTTCTTATTTTAGCATGAGGACATGCTAAGGTTTAAGTGTGGGGAGGTTGATAAACTCCATTTTTAGGGTTTATCTTGTATTGAATTTAGAGTATTTTGATAACCTTTTCTCGTATTTAGCCTATGAATTGGCATGGTTTTGTAATCTCTCCCGTATTTATGCTTAAATGTAAAAACATTCTTTTTAAACCTTATTTTGATGAATTCTAATTCCTCTTTGATTCCATAAGATGCCTTGATGTGTTTGCTAGTAATTCCAGGATTGAAATAGGCTAGGCATGGATTAAAGGGAGCAAGGAAGGAAGCATACAAGTGGAGAGAAGCATAAAAAGTTAAAGAAGTGAAATCAGCCAAGCACGCGTACGCAAACAAGGCGCCCGGGCGCACATTACAGAATTGGCCAGGGACGCGCACGCGTACCGTGCGCGCACGCGTCGAAGTTCGCACATGACTTCATTAAAAGCAACACGTGCCTGGCAATTTGAAGGGTTTCTGAACCCATTTTGGCACCAATTACTGATAGAAAGGAATAAAAGGATCAAGGTTTGAAGGGGGAAGACATTAGATGTTAGTCACAATTAGTGATAGCTTTAGTTTAGAGTAGTTTTAGAGAGAGAAGCTCTCACTTCTCTCTAGAATTAGGATTAGGTTTAGGTTAATCTCTCTTCTTAGATCTAGGTTTAATTCATGTCTTAAATCACTTCTCCTTTATCAAGTCTTAATCTTCTCTTCTTCCTCTTTTTAGTTATGTGCTTTAATAATTGTAATTCTTCATTTTGTTTTGGATAGATTGTTGTTCATTTGTTTTCTTTCAATAATGCAATTTGAGGTAATTCATGACAATTGTGATTTCCTTGATTTGTTGTTGTTAATTCTTTGCAATAATTGTTGTTAGATTTCATTCTTGTTGTTGATTTACTATGCTTTCCTTTTGTGCCTTTGATGAGCGGATAATTTGTATGCTTTTTGGCATTGTTTTTAGTATGTTTTTAGTATGATCTAGTTAGTTTTTAGTATATTTTTATTAGTTTTTAGTTAAAATTCACTTTTCTAGACTTTACTATGAGTTTGTGTGTTTTTTTGTGATTTCAGGTATTTTCTGGCTGAAATTGAGGGACCTGAGCAAAAATCTGATTCAGAGACTAAAAAGGACTGCATATGCTGTTGGACTCTGACCTCCCTGCACTCGAAGTGGATTTTCTGGGGCTACAGAAACCCAATTGGCGCGCTCTCAACGGCGTTGGAAAGTAGACATCCTGGGCTTTCCAGCAATATATGATAGTCCATACTTTGCCCAAGCTTTAATGGCCCAAACCGGCGTTCAAAGTCACCCTCAGAATTTCCAGCGTTAAACGCCGGAACTGGCACCAAAATGGGAGTTAAACGCCCAAACTGGCATAAAAGCTGGCGTTTAACTCCAGGAAGAGTCTCTACACAAAAATGCTTCATTGCTCAGCCCAAGCACACACCAAGTGGGCCCGGAAGTGGATTTTTACATCATTTACTCATCTCTGTACACCCTAGGCTTCTAGTTTTCTATAAGTAGGACCTTTTACTATGGTATTCATATCTTTTGATCTTTGGAACCTTTTTCTTTAGATCTTTTGATCACTTTGGGAGGCTGGCCTCACGGCCATGCCTAGACCTTATGCTTATGTATTTTCAACGGTGGAGCTTCTACACACCATAGATTAAGGTGTGGAGCTCTGCTGTACCTCAAGTATGAATGCAATTACTAGTGTTCTTCTATTCAATTCCGCTTGTTCTTGTTCTAAGATATCACTTGTTCTTCAACTTGATGAATGTGATGATCCGTGACACTCATCATCATTCTCACCCATGAACAAGGTGACTGACAACCACTTTTGTTCTACAAGCAATCAAGGCTCTAGTGAATATCTCTTGGATTCCTGATTGCACGATGCATGGTTGATCGCCTGACAACCGAGTGCTCGTCTGACAAACGAGCCAGCCATTCCGTGAGATCAGAGTCTTCGTGGTATAGGCAAGAACTGACGGCGGCATTCAAGAGAATCCGGAAGGTCTAACCTTGTCTGTGGTATTCTGAGTAGGATTCAATGATTGAATGATTGTGACGTGCTTCAAACTCCTGAAGGCGGGGCGTTAGTGACAGACGCAAAAGAATCAATGGATTCTATTCTGGCCTGATTGAGAACCGACAGATGAATTCCGCTATGCTGTGACAGAGCATATGCAATCGCTTTCACTGAGAGGATGGGAGGTAGCCATTGACAA
>NC_029781.3:55053609-55054682 GCF_000817695.3 Arachis duranensis
CTTTCAAAATCAAATCTTTTTCAAATCAATTTTTCAATCAAATCTTTTTCAAAACCAATTTCTTTCTTTTTTTTTTAAAGATACTTGCTACCAATTAATGATTTGATTCAACATTTCAAGTATGTTGCCTTTTCTGTTGAGAAAGGTTTAATGTTTGAATCATATCTTTTCTTGTTAGTCAAGTTTTTAATTTTCAAATCAAATCTTTTTAAAATGTTTTTCAAATCATCCTCCTCAATCACATCTTTTTAAAACCAATCATATCTTCTTAACCACATCTTTTTCAAAATAGTTTTCAATCAAATCTTTTTGATTTCTAATTTCAAAATCTTTTTCAAAAATCACTTGATTTCTTTTCCATCTTCATTTTCGAAAATTAAGTAATGTTTTTCAAAAAAAATGTTTTCAAATTTTCTACTTAATTTTCAAAAATCACTTCCCTCCTTCTCACATCCTTCTATTTATGGACTAACACCATCCCTTAATGCAAAATTCGAACTCCATCTCCTTTGATAAGTTCAAATTTTCTACTTCTGTCTTCTACTCTTCTTTTCCTCTGACACCTAAAGGAATCTCTATACTGTGACATAGAGGATTCCACATTTTCTTGTTCTCTTCTCTTTCTTATGAGCAGGAGCAAAGATAAAGGCATTCTTGTTGAGGCTGATCCTGAACCTGAAAGGACCTTGAAGAGAAAGCTCAGAGAAGCCAAAGCACAACTCTCTTTAGAGCACCTAACCGAATTCTTCAAAGAAGAAGAACACATGGCAGTCGAAAACAACAACAATGCAAACAATGCAAGGAAGGTGCTGGGTGACTTTACTGCACCTACTCCCGACTTCTATGGGAGAAGCATCTCTATCCCTGCCATTGGAGCAAACAACTTTGAGCTTAAGCCTCAATTAGTTTCTCTAATGCAACAGAACTGCAAGTTCCATGGACTTCCATTGGAAGATCCTCATCAGTCTTTAGCTGAGTTCTTGCAAATCTGTGACACTGTCAAGACTAATGGGGTTGACCCTGAGGTCTACAGACTTATGCTATTCCCTTTTGCTGTAAGAGACAGAGCTAGA
>NC_029781.3:55063595-55064430 GCF_000817695.3 Arachis duranensis
GAGGTGGTTGTCAGTCACACGTTCATAGGTGAGAATGATGATGAGTGTCACGGATCATCTCATTCATCCAGTTTAAGAACAAGTAATATCTTAGAATGGAAGCAAGCATGATTGAATGAAAAACAGTAGTAATTGCATTAATCCATCAAGACACAGCAGAGCTCCTCACCCCCAACCATGGGGTTTAGAGACTCATGCTATGGAAGAAAACGTGTAAAATGTCATAAGGTCATCAAAAGGTTGCATAGGGTATTGATACAATGTCAAAAGATCCTATAAATAGTAAACTAGTGGCCTAAGGTTTACAGAGATGAGTAAATGACATAAAAATCTACTTCCGGGCCCACTTGGTGTGTTCTTGGGCTGAGCAATGAAGCATTTTCGTGTAGAGACTCCTTCTGGAGTTAAACGCCAGCTTTAGTGCCAGTTTGGGCGTTTAACTCCCATTTTGGTGCCAGTTCCGGCGTCTAACGCTGGAATTCCTGAGGGTGACTTTGAACGCCGGTTTGGGCCATTAAATCTTGGGCAAAGTATGGACTATCATATATTGCTGGAAAGCCCAGGATGTCTACTTTCCAACGCCGTTGAGAGCGCGCCAATTGGGTTTCTGTAGCTCTAGAAAATCCGCTTCGAGTGCAGGGAGGTCAGAATCCAACAGCATCTGCAGTCCTTTTTAGTCTCTGAATCAGATTTTTGCTCAGGTCCCTCAATTTCAGCCAGAAAATACCTGAAATCACAGAAAAACACACAAACTCATAGTAAAGTCCAGAAAAGTAAATTTTAACTAAAAACTAATAAAAATATACTAAAAACTAACTAAATCATACTAAAAACA
>NC_029781.3:55064532-55072047 GCF_000817695.3 Arachis duranensis
GTATGCAAATACTCCGGATGGACATGTGAATGCTGTTTTCTCTTGATCCTGGGGATCTACTGCAATTTGATTATAACCTGAGTATCCATCCAGGAAGCAGTAGTATTGATGACCTGCCAGTCTTTCTAGCATCTGGTCTATGAATGGTAAAGGAAAATGATCCTTTCTGGTGGCTGTATTGAGCCTTCTGTAATCAATACACATACGCCACCCTGTAACTGTTCTTGTAGGAACCAGTTTATTTTTTTCATTATGGACCACTGTCATGCCACCTTTCTTAGGGACGACTTGGACAGGGCTTACCTAGGGGCTATCAGAAATAGGATAAATAATCCCAGCCTCTAGTAATTTAGTGACCTCTTTCTGCACCACCTCCTTCATGGCTGGATTCAGCCACCTTTGTGGTTGAACCACTGGCTTAGCGTCACCCTCCAATAGGATCTTGTGCATGCATCTGGCTGGGCTAATGCCCTTGAGATCACTGATGGACCACCCAAGAGCTGTCTTGTGTGTCTTTAGCACCTGAATTTGTGCTTCCTCTTCCTGTGGCTCTAAGGTAGAGCTTTTGATTACAGGAAAGGTATCACCTTCTCCTAGAAATGCATATTTCAGGGATGGTGGTAATAGTTTGAGCTCGGGTTTGGGAGGTTTTTTCTCTTCCTGAGGGATTTTCAGAGGTTCTATTATTCTCTCTAGTTTCTCCAAATCAGGCTGAACATCTTTAAAGATATCCTCTAGCTCTGATTCGAGACTCTCAGCCATGTTAACCTCTTTTACCAGAGAGTCAATAATATCAACGCTCATGCAGTCATTTTGGGTGTCTGGATGCTGCATGGCTTTGACAACATTCAACTTGAACTCGTCCTCATTGACTCTCAGGGTTACTTCCCCTTTTTGAACATCAATGAGGGTTCGGCCAGTTGCTAGGAAAGGTCTTCCCAGAATGAGAGTTGCACTCTTGTGCTCCTCCATTTCTAGCACCACAAAGTCAGTGGGAAAGGCAAATGGCCCAACCTTGACAATCATGTCTTTAATCACGCCTGATGGGTATTTAATGGAGCCATCAGCAAGTTGGAGACATATCCGGGTTGGTTTAACTTCATCAGTCAACCCAAGCTTTTTGATAGTAGCTGCAGGTATTAGATTAATACTTGCCCCAAGATCACATAGAGCTTGCTTGGTACAAGTACCTTCTAATGTGCATGGTATCATAAAGCTTCTCAGATTTTTAAGCTTCTCAGGTAAGCTTTTCAGAATGACTGCACTGCATTCTTCAGTGAGGTAAACTTTCTCAGTTTCTCTCCAATCCTTCTTATGACTTAAGATCTCTTTCATGAACTTAGCATAAGAGGGTATTTACTCAAGTGCCTCTGCAAACAGAATCTTTATTTCAAGAGTCCTGAGATAGTCTCAAAGCGGGAAAATTGCTTATCCTATTCCGCTTGGCGGAGTTTCTGAGGATAAGGCATTTTGGCTTTGTATTCCTCAACCTTAGTTGCTGTAGGTTTATTGCCTACAGATGTGGGTTGAGAAGCCTTTTTAGAGGGGTTGCTATCAGCACTTGTATATGTCTGATCTCCCACTGGTGTTTGAATGCCAGGGGTGGAAGCTGGAGTGGCGTTAGACGCCAGCTCCTTACCTGTTTCTGGCGTTTGAACGCCAGAACTGTGCTTCCTTTGGGCGTTCAATGCCGATTCATTGCTTGTTTCTGGCGTTGAACGCCATGACTGAGCATGGTCTGGGCGTTCAGCGCCAGCTTTCCACCCATTTTCTGGCGTTTGAGCGCCAGAGTTATTCCTCTCTGGGCTCTGACTGTCCTCAGATGGATTTTGGGTGGTTTGCTCATTTCTTGGCTTCTTGCTACCTTGAAGTGTGGTATTTAGTGTTTTTCCACTTCTTAATTGAACTGTTTGGCATTCTTCTGTTATTTGTTTTGATAACTGCTGTTCTGTTTGCTTCAAATGTGCTTCCATATTTATATTAGCCATTCTTGTTTCTTGTAGTATCTCCTTGAATTCGGCTAACTGTTTTGTTAGAAAATCTAATTGCTGATTGAATTCAGCAGCTTGATCTACAGGACTGAGTTCAGCAGTTACTGTTTTTGCCTTTTCGTTGATGGAAGATTCACTACTTAGGTATAGATGCTGATTTCTGGCAACTGTATCAATAAGCTCTTGAGCTTCTTCTATTATCTTTCTCATGTGTATAGATCCACCAGCTGAGTAGTCTAGAGAAATCTGAGCTCTTTCTGTAAGCCCATAGTAGAAGATGTCTAACTGCACCCACTCTGAAAATATTTCAGAGGGGCATTTTCTTAGCATCTCTCTGTATCTCTCCCAGGCCATAAAGGGATTCATTATCTCCTTGTTTGAAGCCTTGGATGCTTAGCCTTAGCTATGTCATCCGTTTTGGAGGAAAATAGTGATTCAGGAATTTTTCTGACAGCTGTTTCCATGTCTTTATGCTGTCCTTAGGTTGGTTATTTAACCACCTTTTAGCTTGGTCCTTTACAGCAAGTGGAAACAGTAATAATCTGTAGACATCCTGATCTACTTCCTTATCATGTACTGTGTCAGCAATTTGTAAAATTGTGCCAGAAACTCTGTAGGTTCTTCCTGTGGAAGACCGGAATACTGGCAATTTTGCTGCACCATGATGATGAGCTGAGGATTCAACTCAAAACTACTGACTCCGATGGAGGGTATACAGATACTACTCCCATATGAAGCAGTAGTGGGGTTAGCATATGATCCCAGAGTCCTCTTGGACTGTTCATTCCTACTTGCTTCCATGATGGAATACAAGAGATAATTTATATGTTGATTTTATTTATTTTATAAAAGTGGAATAAAAATTGAAAATATTTTATGAAGATTTTCGAAAAAGATGAGGAGAGAGAAATTGGTTAGGATATTTTCGAAAATTTTGAGAAAAGACAAGATAGAAGATATGATTTATAAAAGATAAATATGATAGGAAAAAGATGTAATTGAAAATTGAAAAGATATAAAAGATATTTGAAAAAGATAAATTTGTTTTGAAAAAGATATTATGAAGATTTGAAAAAGATATTTATGAGTTGAAAATATTTTAAGAAGGAAAAGATATAGATTTGTTTTGAAAAAGATAATTTTTTTTTAAATCTTAAAAGGATAAGATTTGAAAAATTTTGAAATTGAAATCTGAATTTTTTAAAAAAAAAATTTCGAAAAAGTAGCTTAAAAATAGTTAGAAAAGATATTTTTTTTTGAATTTTGAATTTTATAATGAAAGGGAAAAACACATAAAAGATACAAGATTTAAAATTTTTAAATCTAATGCTCCTTGTTTTTGAAAATTTTGGAGGGAAAACACCAAGGAACACCAAACTTAAAAATTTTAAGATCAAAACACAAGAAAGACTCGAGAACACTTTGAAGATCCACAAGAACACCAAGAACAAAAGAAAGAACACCAAACTTAAAATTTTTAGAAAGCTTCAATAAAATTTTCGAAAATTATAAAAAGATTAACAACAAAACACCAAACTTAAAGTTTGGCGCAAGATTCAATCAAAGAAAAATTATTTTTGAAAAAGATTTTAAAAAGAAGATACCCAATTGCCAAGAACATAAGCCAACGCTCTAGCCAACTGAGCTATAAATGTAACGTGTTTTAAAGATGTATGATTTTTATAGATAAGAATAAATTTTTTGAAAACTAATGTTTTGAAAAAGCACAAGAAAAATAAGAAAAGACACAGAACAAGACAAACCAAAGATCAAACAAGAAAAATTGACAAGAACAATTTGAAGATCAAGGAAAAAGAAAGAACACTAATTCGAAAATTTAAAGGAAAATACAGGATATGCAATTGACACCAAACTTAGAACAAGACACTAAACTCACGAAAAAAATTAAAATTTGATAAAGAAAAATAATATTTTTGAAAAATTTTTGAAAAGGGAATAAAGGACTTAGAATTTAATGACTCTATAGCAACAAAAATAAATTATTCCTAATCTAAGCAACAAAATAAACCTTTAGTTGTTCAAACTCGAACAATCCCCGGCAACGGCGGCAAAAACTTGGTGCATGAAATTGTGTATGCCAATATTAATGGACTATTTAACAGAGCTTCGCACAACTAACCAGCAAGTGCACTGGGTCGTCCAAGTAATACCTTACGTGAGTAAGGGTCGAATCCCACGGAGATTGTTGGCTTGAAGCAAGCTATGGTTATTTTATTATTCTTAGTCAGGATACCAATAGGGTTTTTTAGTTTCGTATTAAGTAAAAAGGGCATAAAATAAATACTTATTGTGCAATAATGGAGAATATGTTGGAATTTTGGAGATGCTTTGTCTGCTGAATTCCTGTAACATAATGCTTCCTCACTTTCAAAAGTGCAAAGTCCCTTCCATGGCAAGCTGTATGTAGGGTGTCACCGTTGTCAAAGGCTACTTCCCATCCTCTCAGTGAAAACGGTCCAAATGCTCTGTCACAGCACGACTAATCATCTGTTGGTTCTCGATCATGTCGGAATAAGATCCATTGATCCTTTTGCGTATGTCACTATGCCCAACACTCGTGAGTTTGAAGCTCATCACAGCCATTCAATCCTTGAATCCTACTCGGAATACCACAGACAAGGTTTATACTTTTCGGATTCTCATGAATGCCGCCATCAGTTCTATCTTATACCACGAAGATTCTGATTAGGAAATCTAAGAGATACTCATTCAATCTGATGTAGAACGGAGGTGGTTGTTAGGCACACGTTCATGGATTGAGGAAGGTGATGAGTGTCACGGATCATCACCTTCTTCATATTGAAGCGCGAATGAACATCTTAGATAGGAACAAGCATGTTTAAATGGGAAACAGAAATAATTGCATTAATTCATCGAGACACTGTAGAGCTCCTCACCCCCGACAATGGAGTTTAGAGACTCATGCCGTCAAAGAGTATAAAATTCAGATCTGAAAAATGTCATGAGATACAAAATAAATCTCTAAAAGTTGTTTAAATACTAAACTAGTAACCTATGTTTACAGAGAATGAGTAAACTAAGATAATTGGTGCAGAAATCCACTTCTGGGGCCCACTTAGTGTGTGCTGGGACTGGGACTAGAGCTATCCACGAGTTGAGGCCTTTCTTGGAGTTGAACTCTAAGTTATAACGTGTTTAGGGCGTTCAACTCCGGATCATGACGTTTTTCTGGCGTTTAACTCTAGACTGCAACATGAAACTGGCGTTGAACGCCAGTTTACGTCATCTATCTTCGTGAAAAGTATAGACTATTATATATTGCTGGAAAGCCCTGGATGTCTACTTTCCAACCCAATTAAGAGCGCGCCAATTGGATTCCTGTAGCTCCAAAAAATCCATTCCGAGTGCAGGGAGGTCAGAATCCAACAGCATCAGCAGTCCTTTTCTCAGCCTAAATCAGATTTTTGCTCAGCTCCCTCAATTTCAGCCAGAAAATACCTGAAATCAAAGAAAAATACACAAACTCATAGTAAAGTCCAGAAATGTGATTTTTACTTAAAAACTAATAAAATTCTATTAAAAACTAATTAAAACATACTAAAATCTACATGAAATTACCCCCAAAAAGCGTATAAAATATCCGCTCATCAGGGGCATCATAAGTTCTGGTTGACGTTGGAGGGTGAGCAGCGGTTCCTTACATAATGGAATTTTGGTGCGGGACCATCCGTTCTTACTCGGGTGACGCAGGAGTTTTTGACTGGGGAGAGTCCTCTTAATCCTAGGGATGTGATGGGTAACCCGGTTGCTTGTTGGGCCTATGTTGGTATGTGATCTGTTTTTTTTTTTGTGGTTCATGAGTTGGATACTTATGTTTTTTTCCTCTTTTGATCTTTCTCGCAGTTGAGATGGCTGGGGGCTTGACGACTCTAGCCAGGTTGAAGGCTCAATTGTCACAAGGGACTCTTTCTGGCTGCTCTCCCTCGACTCCAACTTCCCGGCCTGCTGATGATACGAGGGCTGCCTCTGAGGATTTGGTGTTGACCGAAGGTGGCTGATGAATGAGATTTTGCTCGATGGTCTAGATTTTCTTCTTATAGAAAGAATTACTTCGTTGTAAGCATAGCTCCAAACCAACAAATAATTCTCACATAAAAAATATTGAGTTATCACATGTACAAACCCCAATAAAAATTAACCGAAGTATTTAGACTCTGGGTCGTCTCACAAGGAATTACAATGAAGTGCTCAATTATTGGCTATGAAGTATATTTTTGGTGTTGACTGAAGGTGGCTGATGAATGAGATTTTGCTCGATGGTCTAGATTTTCTTCTTATAAAAAGAATTACTTTGTTGTAAGCATAGCTCCAAACCAACAAATAATTTTCACATAAAAAATATTGAGTTGTGAAATGTACAAACCCCAATAAAAATTAACCGAAGTATTTAGACTCCGGGTCATCTCACAAGGAATTGCAATGAAGTGCTCAATTATTGGCTATGAAGTATATTTTTGGGGTTTTTGGGATAAGAGACATGGAATGTAAATAGTAATGAAAATAAACTAACAACTAACAAAGCTCTTGGCTAGAAATGAGAACTAGAAGTCCTATCCTAGTTATCCTCCTTAATTGTGATCACAAATTGTCCATTGCTACCACTTAGTTAACCTCTAACCATGGAGGAAAGTCAAGTGGATGAATCAACTTGATTCCACAAGTTCTAGCCAAATCCCAAGGGAAAGACTAGTGTTAGTGGTATCCAAATCAATTAGCAACTTCCAATTATCAATCAATCAAAGGAATTAGATAACTCAAGCGTCACTAATTACTCTACCTAGGCCAAGAGTAAAGAGAACTACTCAAAAAACTAGAGGAAATATTTTATCAAACACCTAGTGTGCAAGAAAAGTAAACATAACAAAATGCAAGAATTAAATGAAACCCATAACTATTGGTGCACGAAATTGTGATCACTACAACTTCGCACAACTAACCAGCAAGTGCACTGGGTCGTCCAAGTAATACCTTACGTGAGTAAGGGTCGATCCCACGGAGATTGGTGGTATGAAGCAAGCTATGGTCACCTTGTAAATCTCAGTCAGGCAGACTCAAATGGTTATAGTGATAAACGAATAAAGCATAAAGATAAAGATAGAGATACTTATGTATATCATTGGTGAGAGCTTCAGATAAGCGAATGAAGATGCCTTCCCTTCCGTCTCTCTGCTTTCCTACTGTCTTCATCCAATCCTTCCTACTCCTTTCCATGGCAAGCTTAAGCAAGGGTTTCACCGTTGTCAGTGGCTACCTCCCATCCTCTCAGTGAAAGCGATTGCATATGCTCTGTCACAGCATAGCGGAATTCATCTGTCGGTTCTCAATCAGGCCGGAATAGAATCCAGTGATTCTTTTGCGTCTGTCACTAACGCCCAGTAGGTTACAGGTTTGAAGCACGTCACAATCATTCAGTCATTGAATCCTACTCAGAATACCACAGACAAGGTTAGACCTTCCGGATTCTCTTGAATGCCGCCATCAG
>NC_029781.3:55072845-55073348 GCF_000817695.3 Arachis duranensis
GGAGCGGGACTAGTAGCTTTTTGCCTCCGAACAGTTTTGGCATCTCACTTTATCCTTTGAAATTCAGAATGATTGGCTTCTTTAGGAACTCAGAATCCAGATAGTGTTATTGATTCTCCTAGTTAAGTATGATGATTCTTGAACATAGCTACTTATTGAGTCTTGGCTGTGGCCCAAAGCACTATGTCTTCCAGTATTACCACCGGATACATACATGCCACAGACACATAATTGGGTGAACCTTTTCAGATTGTGACTCAGCTTTGCTAAAGTCCCCAATTAGAGGTGTCCAGGGTTCTTAAGCACACTCTTATTTGCCTTGGATCACAACTCTTATTATATATTTTTTCATTTTTCTTTTTTTCTTTTTCTCTCTCTTTTTTTTTTTGTATTCACTGCTTTTTCTTGCTTCAAGAATCATTTTTATGATTTTTCAGATCCTCAGTAACATGTCTCCTTTTTCATCATTCTTTCAAGAGCCAACAATTTTAACATTCATGAAC
>NC_029781.3:55073531-55074610 GCF_000817695.3 Arachis duranensis
AGGTGATGGATTCATAGGACATTCATAACTTTAAGGCATAGACACTAAGACACTACTGATCATAAGACACAAACATGGATAAACATAAGCATGAAAATTTCGAAAAACAAGAAAATAAAGAACAAGGGGATTAAAGAACGGGTCCACCTCAGTGATGGCGGCTCTTTCTTCCTCTTTGAAGATCCTATGGAGTGTTTGAGCTCCTCAATGTCTCTTCCTTGTCTTTGTTGCTCCTCTCTCATGATTCTTTGATCTTCTCTAATTTCATGATGAGTGGGATCTCTTGTTGCTCCATCCTTTTCTTAGTGATGGGCTTGAGGTCATGCCTTCTCAGTTGAACCGGCTTCCCTCTTGAATCTCTCTTTTATTGAACTCCCTCTTCACAAATGTCTATGAGGACTTGGTCCAACCTTTGATCAAATTTGACCCTTCTTCATGGCCACAACTTCATAGAAGTTGTCTTGATGCATCCTTGAGATGAATCTCTCCATCTCCCATGACTCGGAGGTGAAAGCTTTTGCCTTCCCTTTCCTCTTTCTAGAGGTTTCTCCGGCCTTGGATGCCATAAATGGTTATGGAAAAACGAAAAGCAACGCTTTTACCACACCAAACTTAAAAGGTTTGCTCGTCCTCGAGCAAAAGAAGAAAGAAGAGAGTAGAAGAAGGAGAAATAGAGGAGAGGGAGATGGCTTTGTGGTTCGGCCAAAAGGGGAAGAAGTAGTGTTTAGGGTGTGTGAAAATGAAAGAGTGAAGATGATAGTGGGATTTGATAGGTGGGGGGTTTTGGGGGAAGAGGTATTGAGGTGATTGGTGAATGGGTGAAGAAGAGAGAGGGTGGTGGGTTTGGTGGGGATCCTGTGGGGTCCACAGATCCTTAGGTGTCAAGGAAAAGTCATCCCTGCACCAAATGGCATTCAAAAACACGTTTTGAGCCAATTCTGGTGTTAAACGCCGGGCTGGTGCCCCTTTCTGGCGTTTAACGCCAGGTTCTTGCCCTTTTCTGGCGTTTAACGCCAGTCTGGTGCCCCTTTCTGGCGTTAAACGCCCAGAATGGTGCCAGACTGGGCGTTAAACGCCCA
>NC_029781.3:55075536-55077976 GCF_000817695.3 Arachis duranensis
ATGGAGGACCTTGTTTCAGTCATGAAACTTTGAGTGGTTTTGATTAGATCAGAGACCATGGTTGCTAAGTCAGAGGTATTCTGCTTAGAGCTCTCTGTCTGTTGCTGAGAAGATGATGGAAAGGGCTTGCTATTGCTAAACCTGTTTCTTCCACCATTATTGTTATTGAAACCTTGTGGAGGTCTCTGTTGATCCTTCCATGAAAGATTTGGATGATTCCTCCATGAAGGATTGTAGGTGTTTCCATAGGGTTCTCCCAATTCAGGGTTGTAGGTGTTTCCATAGGGTTCTCCCATGTAATTCACCTCTTCTATTGACGGATTCTCAGGATCATAAGCTTCTTCCTCAGATGAAGCTTCCTTAGTACTACTTGGTGCATTTTACATTCCAGACAGACTTTGAGAAATCATATTGACTTGTTGAGTCAATATTTTGTTCTGAGCCAGTATAGCATTCAGAGTGTCAATCTCAAGAACTCCTTTCTTCTGACTAGTCCCATTGTTCACAGGATTTCTTTCAGAAGTGTACATGAATTGGTTATTTGCAACCATTTCAATTAGTTCTTGAGCTTCAGTAGGCGTCTTCCTCAGATGAAGAGATCCTCCAGAAGAGCTATCCAAAGACATCTTGGACAGTTCAGAGAGACCATCATAGAAAATACCTATGATGCTCCATTCAGAAAGCATATCAGTGGGACACTTTCTGATCAATTGTTTGTATCTTTCCCAAGCTTCATAGAGGGATTCTCCTTCCTTCTGTCTGAAGGTTTGGACTTCCACTCTAAGCTTACAAGAATTCAGCTAAGAACTGATGAGGATCTTCCATTGGAAGTCCATGGAACTTGCAATTCTGTTGCATTAGAGAAACTAATTGAGGCTTAAGCTCAAAGTTGTTTGCTCCAATGGTAGGGATAGAGATGCTTCTCCCATAGAAGTCGGGAGTAGGTGCAGTAAAGTCACCCAGCACCTTCCTTGCATTGTTGTTGTTTTCGGCTGCCATGGCTTCTTCTTCCTTGAAAATTTCTGTTAGGTCCTCAACTATGAACGTGTGCCTGACAACCACCTCCGTTCATAGAGATTTGTGCTTTAGCTTCTCTTAGCTTTCGCTTCAAGGTCCTTTCAGGCTTAGGGTTAGCTTCAACAAGAATGCCTTTGTCTCTGCTCCTGCTCATATGAAAGAGAAGAGAACAAAAAAATGTGGAATCCTCTATGTCACAGTATAGAGATTCCTTGAGGTGTCAAAGGAAAAGAAAAATAGAAGAAGGAGGTAGAAAAAAATTCGAACTTGATCAGATAGAGTTCGAATTGTGCTTTGAGAAGGAGTGGTACTCCAATAATAGAAGGATGTGAGAAAAGAGGAAGAAAATTTCGAAAATTAAGTTAAAAAGATTTTAAAAACATTTTGAAAAACCTTAATTGATTTTCGAAAACTAAAAGTGGAAAAGAAATCAAGTGATTTTTGAAAAAGATTTTGAAATTAGAAATAAAAAAAGATTTGATTGAAAATTATTTTGAAAAAGATGTGATTAAAAAGATATGATTTGAAAACAATTTTAAAAGATATGATTTGAAAACAATTTGAAAAGATATGATTTTTAAAAATTAATGACTTGCCTAACAAGAAAAGATATGATTCAAACATAAAACCTTCCTCAACAGAAAAGGCAAAAAATGTTCAATCAAATCATTAATTGTTAGTAAGTATCTTTGAAAAAGGAAAGAAATTGATTTTGAAAACATTTGATTGAAAAGATATGATTTGAAAAAGATTTGATTTTGAAAAACTTTGAAAACTTGAAAAAAATTGATTTTGAAAACAAAATCTTCCCCCTTTGCCATCCTGGCGTTAAACGCCCAGAATGGTGCACATTCTGGCGTTTAACGCCCAAAACAATACCCTTTTGGGCGTTAAACGCCCAACCAGGTACCCTGGCTGCAATACCCTTTTGGGTGTTAAACGCCCAGCCAGGCACCCTGGCTGGCGTTTAAACGCCAATCTGTCTTCTTCACTGGGCATTTTTGAATGCCCAGCTTTTTCTGTGTGATTCCTCTGCAGTATGTTCTGAATCTTCAATTCTCTGTATTATTGACTTGAAAAGACACAAATTAAAAATATTTTTGGATTTTTAATAATAAGGAATAATTAAAATGCAACTAAAATCAAATGCATGCAAGACATCAAACTTAGCAGTTTGTATACTACTGACACTAACAAGATGATAATGCACATGAGAAACAACAAAACACTCAAGTTAATAGAATTCAAAGATCAGAGCAATGAAATCATCAAGAACAACTGAAGATCAATGAAGACACATGCATGAATGCAATAAGAACAAAAAACATGCAATTGACACTAAACTTAAGATGAGACTCTAGACTCAAACAAGACATATTTTTGGATTTTATGATTTTGTAATTTTTTTTTTGTGCTAAATTAA
>NC_029781.3:55078052-55078965 GCF_000817695.3 Arachis duranensis
GGATTGCTCAAAACTTGAACAATCCCCGGCAACGGCGCCAAAAACTTGGTGCACGAAATTGTGATCACTACAACTTCGCACAACTAACCAGCAAGTGCACTGGGTCGTCCAAGTAATACCTTACGTGAGTAAGGGTCGATCCCACGGAAATTGGTGGTATGAAGCAAGCTATGGTCACCTTGTAAATCTCAGTCAGGCAGACTCAAATGGTTATAGTGATAAATGAATAAAGCATAAAGATAAAGATAGAGATACTTATGTATATCATTGGTGAGAGCTTCAGATAAGCGAATGAAGATGCCTTCCCTTCCGTCTCTCTGCTTTCCTACTGTCTTCATCCAATCCTTCCTCCTCCTTTCCATGGCAAGCTTAAGCAAGGGTTTCACCGTTGTCAGTGGCTACCTCCCATCCTCTCAGTGAAAGCGATTGCATATGCTCTGTCACAGCATAGCGGAATTCATCTGTCGGTTCTCAATCAGGCCGGAATAGAATCCAGTGATTCTTTTGCGTCTGTCACTAACGCCCCGCCTTCAAGAGTTTGAAGCACGTCACAGTCATTCAATCATTGAATCCTACTCAGAATACCACAGACAAGGTTAGACCTTCCGGATTCTCTTGAATGCTGCCATCAGTTCTCGCCTATACCACGAAGATTCCGGTTAAAGAACCCAAGAGATATTCATTGGAGCCTTGGTTGCTTGTAGAACAAGAGTGGTTGTCAGTCACCTTGTTCATGGGTGAGAATGATGATGAGTGTTACGGATCATCACATTCATCAAGTTGAAGAACAAGTAATATCTTAGAACAAGAACAAGCGGAATTGAATAGAAGAACAAATAGTAATTGCATTAATACTCGAGGTACAGCAGAGCTCCACACCTTAATCTATGGTGTGTAGAAACTCCACCGTTGA
>NC_029781.3:55079128-55084686 GCF_000817695.3 Arachis duranensis
TTCTGAGGGTGACTTTGAATGCCGGTTTGGGCCATCAAATCTTGGGCAAAGTATGGACTATCATATATTGCTGGAAAGCCCAGGATGTCTACTTTCCAACGCCGTTGAGAGCGCGCCAATTGGGCTTCTGTAGCTCCAGAAAATCCACTTTGAGTGCAGGGAGGTCAGAATCCAACAGCATCTGCAGTCCTTTTCAGTCTCTGAATCAGATTTTTGCTCAGGTCCCTCAATTTCAGCCAGAAAATACCTGAAATCACAGAAAAACACACAAACTCATAGTAAAGTCCAGAAAAGTGAATTTTAACTAAAAACTAATAAAAATATACTAAAAACTAACTAGATCATACTAAAAACATACTAAAAACAATGCCAAAAAGCATACAAATTATCCGCTCATCAACTATCAATTTCAAGAAATCAATAGTAGTAAGCAAGATTAACATAAAAGAACATGGAAACATAAAATTGCATTAGAGAAATTTAAGATCCAACAATTGTTCATAAACATAAAAAATGGCAAAATAAAGGAATTGACAAGTAAAACTAGAAGAATAGATATGTAATAACAAGAAATTAAAAGGAAGAACTAAATCAAAACAAGAATTATAACTTGGATCCAAGAAGAATTAACTAAAATTATCCTAAAATCTAGAGAGAGGTGAAAGCCTCTCTCTCTGGAATTCTCCCTAAAACATTATGAAAAGTAAACTATGGCTACTTGGTTCATTCTCCCTTCAATCCTTGGGTTCAATAGCATCAGAAATGAGTTGGATTGGGTTCAAAATGAGCTGCAAATTCGCTGGCCACGATTTCACTAAAGTGATCCACGTGCTCCATCGGCGCGCACGCATACATTGTACGTGCGCGCCCCTATACGCGAAGCAACATATGGCACATTTTATATTATTTCAAAGCCCCAGATGTTAGCTTTCCAACGCAACTAGAACCGCTTCATTTAGACCTCTGTAGCTCAAGTTATGGTTGTTTGAGTGCGAAGAGGTTAGGCTTGACAGCTTTACGGTTCGTTCATTTCTTCATGAGTCCTCCCACTTGCATGCTTTTCTCCTCACTTCTTCCATTCAATACTTGCCTTATGAACCTGAAATCAATAAACAAACATATCAAGGCATCGAATGGAATTAAAGTGAATTGAATTTTTCTATTTTAGGGCCTGAAAAGTATGTTTTCACATTTAAGCATAAATCAAGGGAGAGTTGCAAAACCATGCTATTTCATTGAATAAATGTGAGAAAAGTTGATAAAATTCCCCAAAATAAGCACAAGATAAATCACAAAATCGGGGTTTATCAAATCTCCCCACACTTAAACCAAGCATGTCCTCATGCTAAGAATAAAGAAGGACAAGAAAAGGGATATGAACATTTATTCAATGCAAAGAAACTATATGCACCTATCTATATGAATGCAACTAAATGCAAAATGACTCTATCTACTTGGTCAAAAGCAAATCAATCTCCAAGAGCATGTATGAACAAGTTGGGTAAAGGTCATATGACGACTCACAAACTCTACCAATTCAAATATCAAAATGAAGTTCAAATAGACTTGCAAGAAGAACGCTCATGAAAACCGGGAACAAGGAATTGGGCATCGAACCCTCACCGGAAGTGTATCCGCTCTAGTCACTCTAGTGTATAGGGTCGATTCACTCAATTCTCTTCTAATCATGCTTTCCAAGATTTTTTTTATCTAACAATCAACAATTATTCAATGCATGCATACATTCATCATGAGGACTTATTCATAGGTTGTAATGGGGCTAGGGTAAAGGTGAGGATGCATATGGTCAAGTGAGCTTGGAATTTGAATCTTTGATTAACCTAAGCTCTCACAAAACACATATATCAACCTATACAATTTTAATACACAACCTAGCTACCCCTGATTCCCACTTTATCCACATACTCATGCATTCCTTTTAATTCACATTCCATATGCATTGATTTTTATTGAACTTTACTTTGGGGTATTTTTGTTTCCTTTTTATTTCTTTTTCTCTCTTTTTTTTTCTATATATATATTTTTTTTCTTTATCATTTTTTTTCACATTTTTTCGTTTTTTTTCAAAAGTATATACAAACGTATCAATGCATATGGTTTTACATATAGTGCATGAATATGTACCCAATTCCTAATATTTTCAACAAAAATACAAAAATTACACTTTTACCTCAACCAATGTCCCAAGTTTCCCATATTCAAATGATAAACACTTTCACTTGTCTAAGCTAATCAAAGATCCAAATTAAGGGACATTTATTATTTTTCACTTAGGGGTTGTGATGTGCTAAAATTAAGAACAAAAGAGATTAAATAGGCTCAAATTGGCTAACAATAGTTGATGAAAGGTAGGCTATTTGGGTAAGTGAGCTAAATGAAATGATGGCCTCAATCATATAAATGCATGTATACATGGAATAATGGACATAAAGAATCAAACAAATCAAAGATTACAACCATAGAAAGAGAACAATGCACACAAGAATCGAAACAAGTGGTTATATGATGTAACTACATAATTTGGCTCAAAACTCACATGCTTGTGTTCTTATCTCAAAAACCATGTTCCAAAATAAATTCTTCAAGCAAGTTCAACAGAAAAAATTTTTCAAATTGGTAGGGTGCCCTAAAAAGAAATGATAGAATATGTACAAATTATAAATAACATGCAACCTATCATGCAATGCAACAACTAACAAAAAAATTTAGTGTTGAAAAAGGAAGTTGTTACCCATGGAGGTCGCTCAGACGACCTCCCCACACTTAGAAATTTGCACCGTCCTTGGTGCATGCAAAGAAGAGCAAGGTGGATGGGTTGCTACAATTGGTGAGCTTCTCCAAAAGGTTGTGCGGGTGAACTTGTTTGTTGCCCCCATTTAGAAGCTTTTCCATTCCTTTCCTTCTTGGTGGCCAACCTAAAAGGAGAAAAAAGAAATAAAATTAAGCCTACAACAAAGATAATAAAGCAATTAGAGCATAGGCGTGGGCTAATGCCAACTAAGAGTAGCGTTCTCACTACATGTTAGCTACGCATGTGAGTGAAAAAAAAAACAATATAGACAAAGGACATATCAATTAATACTTGATGCAAGAGTAAAGTCAAAGCATGAAGAGCACTCAAAAGCATCAAGTTCAAACAAGAAAGAGTGGGCCATGAAAGACATGTGAGCTCATATCAATGCACAAAGGATACAAGGATCATCAAGGTTAAGCATTGCTTTAAAAGTTTCATCACCCAACAATATCAAATAAGTCAAGAAGCACCAAAATAATGCAAGAAATTCTCAACAGTTGAGTGGAAAAATGCAACACCATTATTAAAAGAAGAGACTTAGAAAAAACTGAAAACAGGCTACAGAAACAAAATTGAAATGTAAAGAATAGAAATATACGAATGCGATAAACAAAAGAAAATGGCAGAGGAGAAAAAAAACTCTTTTTTTTACCAGCGCAGACGCGTCATGCACGCTTACGTGCCGATGTGCAGTTTGGCAGAAGGACGCGTACACGCCAGGTGCGCGCATGCATGGGTTGCAGGCATAGAATAGGCACAAACGAGGCTTAACTCTCTGGAACATGTACCAGGAGGGCAGGTGGTGCTATCGGCACGCACGCGCACAACGTGCGTGCGCGCGTGTTGCACATTTAACATCAAGGACGCGTATGCGCCAGGTGCATGCACGCGTGGGTTTGTGCCTCAGGCATGGTGCTAGCGCAGTGTAGGCACAACTCTCAGGTCAATGTATAGAGGGATGAAATTTTGCATCCATGCGTACGCGTACATGGCGCGTCCGCGTGGATGGTCAAAAATGCTTGAGGCGCGCGTACGCGCCAGATGCGCGCACGCGCAGGTTGGTGCTCTGTTTTTCAAAATTTTTCATGTTCTTACACTAATCCAAGCATTTTAAACCTCCAAACAGCTAGTCAAACACCATAAAACCTTATTTAACATATTAGACTACCAAATAGACTCAACAAACTACTCTAAATATGAATTTAAACTAATTTTACCAATATTTACAAAAGAGAAAATGGAAAGATATTACCATGGTGGGGTGTCTCCCACCTAGCACTTTTGTTTATTATCCTTAAGTTGGACTTATGGGAAGCTCCTTGTCATGGTGGCTTATGCTTGTATTCATCCTTGAATCTCCAAGGATGCTTGCTCTTCAATTGGTTGTCAGAATTTCCAACCATCCTCACCAAGCTTGGGGGAAGTTCTTCCCAAGATATGAGCTCCCAAAATTAGTCTTCATGTTGTGATCTGGGATCCCATATCTTATTTTCACACCAATCTTCTAGTTGATCATTACAATTCCAATTGGGTGAGAAGTGATCCGAATTCTCAAGTAAACACCAAAGCATCTTCCTAGACCCCTTTAATTGAGAACTATACTAACCATTACACTTAGACTTTGAGTTTCCAACCATAAGGAACCTTGATCGGCAATTCCACCTATCAACCAATTCTCTCTTGCTCTTAACTCCACAAAGAGCTCTAAGTTGACCATCATTTTCAATCAAACCATATTCAAGTGAGAAAGCAATGCTTAGTTGTAAGAATTTTACCCACTTGAATGTTGTATTGGATAGTGGTGACTTAGGAAGGGGGACCTCCCCACACTTAGCCAATGTGAGATCCATTCCCTTGTGCTCTTCCCTTGTAACTTCCACCTCTTTACAACTTTCCTCAACTTCAACCTCTTCATCTTGGTGGCTCTCTTCCAATTCAATCTCTTCTTCATTGCTCACCAAGGGTATGGAAGGTGAGGAATCTTCTTCTTTAATCTCCATGTCAAGCTGATGAGCGGATAATTTGTACACTTTTTGGCATTGTTTTTAGTATGTTTTTAGTATGTTTTAGTTAGTTTTTAGTATATTTTTATTAGTTTTTAGTTAAAATTCACTTTTCTGGACTTTACTATGAGTTTGTGTGTTTTGCTGTGATTTCAGGTATTTTCTGGCTGAAATTGAGGGACCTGAGCAAAAATCTGATTCAGAGACTAAAAAGGACTGCAGATGCTGTTGGATTCTGACCTCCCTGCACTCGAAGTGGATTTTCTGGAGCTACAGAAGCCCAATTGGTGCGCTCTCAACGGCGTTAGAAAGTATACATCCTGGGCTTTCCAGCAATATATGATAGTCCATACTTTGCCCAAGAATTGATGGCCCAAACCGGCGTTCAAAGTCACCATCAGAATTTCCAGCGTTAAACGCCGGAACTGGCACAAGGATGGGAGTTAAACGCCCAAACTGGCATAAAAGCTGGCGTTTAACTCCAAGAAGAGTCTCTACACGAAAATGCTTCAATGCTCAGCCCAAGCACACACCAAGTGGGCCCGGAAGTGGATTTTTATGTCAGTTACTCATTTTTGTAAACCCTATGCTACTAGTTCTCTATAAGTAGGACCTTTTACTATTGTATTTTCATCTTTTGATCATGTTTTTATGATTGAACCCTCTTTGGGAGGCTGGCCATTCGGCCATGCCTAGACCTTGTTCTTATGTATTTTCAACGGTGGAGTTTCTACACACCA
>NC_029781.3:55084703-55087594 GCF_000817695.3 Arachis duranensis
TGATGGCGGCATTCAAGAGAATCTGGAAGGTCTAAACCTTGTCTGTGGTATTCTGAGTAGGATTCAATGATTGAATGACTGTGACGAGTTTCAAACTCCTGAAGGCTGGGCGTTAGTGACAGACGCAAAAGAATCACTGGATTCTATTCCAACCTGATTGAGAACCGACAGATGATTAGCCATGCCATGACAGGGTGCGTTGAACATTTTCACTGAGAGGATGGGAGGCAGCCCCTGACAACGGTGAAACCCTACATACAGCTTGCCATGGAAAGGAGTAAGAAGGATTGGATGAAGACCGTAGGAAAGCAGAGAGACGGAAGGGACCAAGCATCTTCATACGCTTGTCTGAAATTCCCACCAATGAATTACATAAGTATCTCTATCTTTATCTTTATGTTTTATTCATCATTTATAACCATTTGAGTTTGCCTGACTAAGATTTACAAGGTGACCATAGCTTGCTTCATACCAACAATCTCTGTGGGATCGACCCTTACTCGCGTAAGGTTTATTAATTGGACGACCCAGTACACTTGCTGGTTAGTTGTGCGAAGTTGTGGTGATAACAATTTCGTCCACCAAGTTTTTGGCGCCGTTGCCGGGGATTGTTCGAGTATGGACAACTGACGGTTCATCTTGTTGCTTAGATTAGGTATTTTTCTTCAGAGTTCTTAAGAATGAATTCTAGTGTTTCATGATGATCTGTTGAAGTCTGGCTGGCTCTGAAGCCATGTCTAATTTTATTGGACCGAGGTTTCAACTTATCATCATAAGAGCTTGTTGATTTCTATCAATCTTGCTGTTGGAGCAATGATCTGCTAAGGCTTGGCTGGCCATTGGCCATGTCTAGTGTTTTAGACCGGAGCTTTCTTTGAAAGCTTGGCTGGCTATGAAGCCATGTTTGATCCCTGGACCGGAGTCTTAGACTAACATTGCATGATTCCTGGAATTCTCATGGAGAATTTTGATGCCTTTATTTTCTTCTCCACTTAATATTCGAAAAAACCACAAAAAAAATTTACAAAATCATAAAATGAAAAAACAAAAAAAAATTTACAAAATCATAAAATCCAAAAATATGTCTTGTTTGAGTCTAGTGTTTCATGTTAAGTTTTGGTGTCAATTGCATGTTTCTGTTCTTTTTGCATTCATGCATGTGTCTTCATTAATCTTCAAGTTGTTCTTGATGATTTCATTGCTCTGATTTTTAAATTCTCTTGACTTGAGAGTTTTGTGTTTCTCATATGCATTCTCATTTTGTTAGTGTCAGTAGTATACAAACTGCCAAGTTTGGTGTCTTGCATGCATTGTTATTTGATTTTAGTTGCATTTTGATTATTCCTTGTTATTAAAAATCCAAAAATATTTTTAATTTGTGTATTTTCAAGTCAATAATACAGAGGATTGAAGATTCAGAACATACAGCAGAGGAATTACACAGAAAAAGCTGGGCGTTCAAAACACCCAGTAAGGAAGGCAAACTGGCGTTTAAACGCCAGCCAGGGTGCCTGGTTGGGCGTTTAATGCCCAAAAGGGTAGAGCTTTGGGCGTTAAACGCCAGAATGTGCACCATTCTGGGCGTTTAACGCCAGGATGGCACAAGAGGAAAGATTCTGTTTTTAATTCAGATTTTTTTTTAGTTTTCAAAATCTTTTCAAAATCAAATCTTTTTCAAATCAAATCTTTTCAATCAAATCTTTTTCAAAATCAATTTCTTTCCACTTTCAAAGATACTTGCTATCAATTAATGATTTGATTCAACATTTCAAGTATGTTGCCTTTTCTGTTGAGAAAGGTTTAATGTTTGAATCATATCTTTTCTTGTTATCCAAGTTATTAATTTTTTTCAAAATCAAATCTTTTTAAAATGCTTTTCAATCATATCTTCTTAATCACATCTTTTTCAAAATAGTTTTCAATCAAATCTTTTTGATTTCTAATTTCAAAATCTTTTTCAAAAATCACTTGATTTCTTTTCCACTCTTGGTTTTCGAAAATCAATTAGTGTTTTTCAAAATGTTTTCAAAATCTTTTACTTAATTTTCGAAAATTACTTTCCCTCTCCTCACATCCTTCTATTTATGGACTAACACTATTCCTTAATGCACAATTCGAACTCCATCTTTCTTGATAAGTTCGAATTTTCTACCTCTTCCTTCTATTTTTCTTTCCCTCTGACACCTCAAGGAATCTCTATACTGTGACATAGAGGATTCCATATTTTCTTGTTCTCTTCTCTTTCATATGAGCAGGAGCAAAGACAAAAGCATTCTTGTTGAGGCTGATCCTGAACCTGAAAGGACCTTGAAGCGAAAGCTAAGGGAAGCTAAGGCACAATACTTTGTAGAGGACCTAACAGAAATCTTCAAAGAAGAAGAACTCATGGCAGCCGAAAACAACAACAATGCCAACAATGCAAGGAAGGTGCCGGGTGACTTTACTGCACCTACTCCCGACTTCTATGGGAGAAGCATCTCTATCCCTGCCATTGGAGCAAACAACTTTGAGCTTAAGCCTCAATTAGTTTCTCTAATGCAACAGAATTGCAAGTTCCATGGACTTCCATTGGAAGATCCTCATCAGTTTTTAGCTAAATTCTTGCAAATCTGTGACACTGTCAAGACTAATGGGGTTGACCCTGGGGTCTACAGACTTATGCTCTTCCCTTTTGCTATAAGAGACAAAGCTAGAATATGGTTGGACTCACAACCTAAAGAAAGCCTGAACTCTTGGGAAAAGCTAGTCAATGCCTTCTTGGCAAAGTTCTTTCCACCTCAAAAATTGAGTAAGCTTAGAGTGGAAGTCCAAACCTTCAGACAGAAGGAAGGAGAATCCCTCTATGAAGCTTGGGAAAGATACAAACAATTAATCAAAAAGTGTCCCTCTGA
>NC_029781.3:55087763-55090252 GCF_000817695.3 Arachis duranensis
ATGATCCTGAGAACCCTTCAATGGAAGAGGTGAATTACATGGGAGACCCCTATGGAAACACCTATAATCCTTCATGGAGAAATCATCCAAATCTCTCATGGAAGGAGCAACAGAGACCTTAACAAGGTTTCAACAACAATAATGGTGGAAGAAACAGGTTTAGCAATAGCAAGCCTTTTCCATCATCTTCTCAGCAACAGACAGAGAGTTCTAAGCAGAACAACTTTGACTTAGCAACCATGGTCTCTGATCTAATCAAAACCACTCAAAGTTTCATGACTGAAACAAGGTCCTCCATTAGAAACTTGGAGGGACAAGTGGGTCAGCTGAGCAAGAAAATTACTGAACTCCCTCCTAGTACTCTTCCAAGCAATACAGAAGAAAATCTGAAAGGAAAGTGCAAAGCCATCAACATGGCTGAATTTAGAGAGGAGGAAGAGGCAGTGAACGCCACTGAGGAAGACCTCCATGGACGTCCACTGGCCTCCAATGAGTTATCTAATGAGGAATCATGGGAATCTGAGGCTCAAAATGAGACCATAGAGATTCCATTTGACTTACTCTGCCATTCATGAGCTCTGATGAGTATTCTTCCTCTGAAGAGGATGAGTATGTCACTGAAGAGCAAGTTGCTAAATACCTTGGAGCAATCATAAAGCTAAACGACAAGTTATTTGGAAATGAGACTTGGGAGGATGAACCCCCTTTGCTCACCAAAGAACTGGATGACTTGTCTAGGCAGAAATTACCTCAAAAGAGACAGGATCCTGGGAAGTTCTCAATACCCTGTGCCATAGGCACCATGACCTTCAAGAAGGCCTTGTGTGACCTAAGGTCAAGTGTAAACCTCATGCCTCTCTCTCTAATAGAGAAGCTAGGGATCTTTGAGGTGCAAGCTGCAAAAATCTCACTAGAGATGGCAGACAACTCAAGAAAACAAGCTTATGGACTTGTAGAGGATGTTCTGGTAAAAGTTGAAGACCATTACATCCCTACTGATTTCATATAAAAGTTGAAGACCATTACATCCCTGCTGATTTCATAGTCCTAGAGACTGGGAAGTGCATGGATGAATCCATCATCCTTGGCAGACCCTTCCTAGCCACAGCAAAGGCTGTGATTGATGTGGACATAGGAGAATTGATCATTCAAGTGAATGAAGAATCCTTTGTGTTTAAGGCTCAAGGATATCCCTCTGTCGCCATGGAGAGGAAGCATGAAGAGCTTCTCTCAAAACAGAGCCAAACAGAGCCCCCACAGTCAAACTCTAAGTTTGGTGTTGGGAGGCCACAACCAAATTCTAAGTTTGGTGTTGGAAGGTTCCAACATTGCTCTGAGCATCTGTGAGGCTCCATGAGAGCCCTCTGTCAAGCTACTGACGTTAAAGAAGCGCTTGTTGGGAGGCAACCCAATGTTATATTTTATCTATTTTCCTTTGTTATTTTATGTTTTCTGTAGGTTGATGATCATGAGAAGTCACAAAATCAATTGAAAAAGCAAAAATAGAATGAAAAACAGAAAGAAAAATAGCACACCCTGGAGGAAGATCTTGCTGGCGTTTAAACGCCAGTAAGGCTAGCAGATGGGCGTTTAACGCCCAGTTTGGCACCATTCTGGGCGTTTAACGCCAGAAAGGGGCACCAGACTGGCGTTAAACGCCAGGAAAGGGCAAGAAGTTGCGTTAAACGCCAGAAATGGGCACCAGCCCGGCGTTTAACGCCAGAATTAGCACAGGGAGCAATTTTGCTCACCACTTGGTGCAGGGATGACTTTTCCTTGACACTTCAGGATCTGTGGACCCCACAAGATCCCCACCCACCCCACCACTCTCTCTCTTCTTCACCCATTCACCAATCACCTCAACACCTCTTCCCCAAAAACCCTTCACCTATCGAATCCCATCTTTCTTTTCACCACTCACATCCATCCTTCATAAAACCACACCTACCCCACCATTCAAATTCAAACCACTTTCCCACCCAAACCCACCCATACATGACCAAACCCTACCCCTCTCTCCACTCCTATATAAACCCATCTTCACTCCTTCATTTTCACACAACCTAAACACTACTTCTCTCCCTTTGGCCGAACCACAAAGCCATCCCCATCTCCTTCATTTCTTCTTCTTCTACTCTCTTCTTTCTTCTTTTGCTCGAGGACGAGCAACCTTTTAAGTTTGGTATGGTAAAAGCATTGCTTTTGTTTTTCCATAACCATTTATGGCATCCAAGGCTGGAGAAACCTCTAGAAAGAGGAAAGGGAAGGCAAAAGCTTCCACCTCCGAGTCATGGGAGATGGAAAGATTCATCTCAAGGGTGCATCAAGACCACTTCTATGAAATTGTGGCCTTGAAGAAAGTGATCCCCGAGGTCCCTTTCAAACTCAAAAAGAGTGAATATCTGGAGATCCGACATGAGATCCGAAGAAGAGGTTGGGAAGTTCTTACCAACCCCATTCAACAAGTCGGAATCTTAATGGTTCAAGAG
>NC_029781.3:55090466-55090994 GCF_000817695.3 Arachis duranensis
CGAGGTGATATCCCAAGAACTTTATAAGGTGGTGGACAAGTCCTCTACCTTGGCAAGGTTAGCCTTTCCTCATCTCATTTGTCACCTCTGTTATTCAGTTGGAGTTGACATAGAGGGAGACATCCCCATTGATGAGGACAAGCCCATTACTAAGAAGATGATGGAGCACACAAGAGACCCCTCTCATCATCAAATCCCTGAGATGCCTCAAGGGATGCACTTTCCTCCACAAAACTATTGGGAGCAACTGAACACCTCCCTAGGAGAATTGAGTTCTAATATAGGACAACTAAGGGTGGAGCACCAAGAACATTCCATCCTCCTCCATGAAATTAGAGAAGATCAAAGAATCATGAGAGAGAAGCAACAAAGGCAAGGAAGAGACATTGAGGAGCTCAAACACTCCATAGGATCTTCAAGAGGAAAAACAAGCCGCCATCACTAAGGTGGACCCGTTCTTTAATTTCCTTGTTCTTTATTTTTCTGTTTTTCGAAAATTATGCTTATGTTTATCTATGTTTGTGTCTT
>NC_029781.3:55092763-55134688 GCF_000817695.3 Arachis duranensis
GCAAAAGAATCACTGGATTCTATTCCAACCTGATTGAGAATCGACAGATGAATAGCCGTGCTGTGACAGGGTGCGTTGAACATTTTCACTAAGAGGATAGGAGGTAGCCACTGACAACAGTGAAACCCTACATACAGCTTGCCATGGAAAGGAGTAAGAAGGATTGAATGAAGACAGTAGGAAAGCAGAGAGACAGAAGGGACCAAGCATCTTCATACGCTTGTCTGAAATTTCCACCAATGAATTACATAAGTATCTCTATCTTTATCTTTATGTTTTATTCATCATTCATAACCATTTGAGTTTGCCTGACTAAGATTTACAAGGTGACCATAGCTTGCTTCATACCAACAATCTCCGTGGTAGCTTGCTTCATACCAACAATCTCTGTGGGATCGACCCTTACTCGCGTAAGGTTTATTACTTGGACGACCCAGTGCACTTGCTGGTTAGTTGTGCGAAGTTGTGTTTATGCCATGGTATTGAACACCAAGTTTTTGGATTCATTACCGGGGATTATTGGAGTTGTAGTGATCACAATTTCGTCTACCACAAGTCCAATGGGAGAGGATTCAATTGTAGATAGGAACTCCTCAATGATTGAATCCATCTCTTGATTAACCTCTTCAAAGTCTTCAATCATAATATGCTTTGGAGGTTGTACACCCTCCTCAACATCAACATCAAGTATCTCAGAAGAGGGCTCTCTAATGCTACATTTCCATGGACTTCTAACATTTCCTAGGTCTTCAACCACTCCATCCAGCTCAATTGTTTCATCTTCCTCCCCTTGTGGAAATTCTTTCTTCAACTCCTCTTCTTTACCTTGAAGCTCTAAACTCATTCCCTTATTATGCTCCTTGGTTGCTTCTTCACATTCGTCAATGGGAGTGCCTTGGTTGCTTAGGCTTAGTCGGAAGGAGGCCATATTGCTAACGACTTCTACTAGGATAGCCATCTTGGCTCCTAGCTCCTTAAACTCCTTTTCCATCCCCTCTTGTTGCCTTTCGATATGAGAGTCAAGATCTCTTAGTTCTAGCGTGAGGGCTTCATCGGAGGTGGTGGTGGAAGAGAGGGTTCATTGTTTGAGGGGAAGGCATTATAGTTGGAAGGTGGTTCATTTTGGTAAGGGTATGGAGATGGTGTTGACGTTGGGATTTTTGCCAGTAAAGAATTTCATAAAAACAGTCGCGTTGTAGATATAGTCTCTAAACCCATAGAAATCCCTTTGTACAAACGTTTTGGTTGTCACAAGTAACAAACCCCTTAAAAATTGTTAACCGAGTATTTAAACCTCGGGTCGTCTTCTCAAGGAATTGCAGGGAGGTATGTTTTTATTATTGGTTATGAGTTGTAAATTGGGGTTTAGGAGGTAAGGAGGGAATATGTTGAATGACAAATAAAATAAAATAAAATAATAACAATAAAATCTCTTGGCAAGGTATAAGAAATTGGAAGTCCAGACCGAATTATCCTTATCAATGATAATAAAAATTGAATCTTAATTTCACTTAGTTAACCCTTACTTAAAGCAGAGGAAGGTCAAGTGACTAATTAGTTTGATCTTCAAATCCGAGTTAATTCCTAAGAAAAAATTGGGATTATTGAAGTTCAATTCAATTAGAGGAGATAACAATTATCAATTATGCTGTTGAGTTGGATAACTTCCTGAGTTACTGATTTCTTAACCAAAACCAAAAGGAAAGGAAATTGAAGCTACTGGAATAAAAATGCCTTCAGATGGGAAGCAATAATCATGTAAATAAAAGAAAGCAATAATAACTGAAATACCTCAAATAATATTAATTCAAAGAAAATCATAACATGAAAGCCATAAGCCAATTGAGATGTAAATAAGAAATGGAGTAATAAAATAAAATAAATAAAAGTAGAAAATACTTTAAGGGAACATTAAACCTGGGATTTAGAGTCACTCCTAAAACTAAGAGAAGTCCTAAATCCTAATCCTAAGAGAGAGGAGAGAACCTCTCTCTCTAAAACTACATCTAAAACATGAAAAGTGAATTATGAGAGCTTCATGAGTCTCTGCAAGTTCCCTAACTTTAATCTGTGTTTCTGGACCGAAAACTGGGTTGAAATGTGGCCCAGAATCTCTGCCAGCGACTTTCGTAATTCTGCAGATCGCGCATGTCACGCGTCCGCGTCGTCAACGCGACCGCGTCACTCAGTGTTTTTTGTATCACGCATCCGTGTCGTCCACGCATTCGCGTCGTATATGCAGCTTCCAATCCGCGCGGTCGCGTCAGGCACGCGATCGCGTCAGTCCGATTTCTTCCATTTTACGCGGTCACGTGAGCCATGCGACCGCGTGACTTCTCGCTGGTCACCTCCTCGATTCCTTGTGTTCCTTCCATTTTTACACACTTCTTCTTTATCCTCTAATCCATTCCTGCCCTATGAAGCCTGAAACACTTAACACACAGATCAAGGCATCGAATAGTAATAATAGAGAATTAAGATTAGCTAAATTAAGACCAAAGAAGCATGTTTTCAATCATGTAATAATTTTAGGAAGAAAATATAAATACATGCTAAATACATGAATAAGTGAGTAAAGATCATGATAAAACCACACAATTAAACACATTGTAAACCATAAAATAGTGGTTTATCAGGTGTATATAGAGGTGGTTCTTGGGAGTAGTTGTGTTGGAATTGTGGTAGTTCTATGTATGGTTCATATGTCTCATAAGGTGGTTGGTATGGTGGATAAGGATTAGGGTCATAATGAGGTGTTTGGTGGTAGGGGACTTGTGAGTAAGGTGGTTCAAAATCATGTTGAGGGGGTGGTTCATAGGCATGTGGTGGTGGTTGATGACAATCACAATAAGGGTCACCACATCCATTAGATTGATATGAATTAGGATTAGAATTATACCCATAAGAATCCGGAGGTAGTTGCCAATAAGGTTGATCAATCCCTTGAGGCTCCTGCCACCTTTGATTGTTCCATCCTTGATGCATATTGCCATTATAGTTCCCATTCCCTCAACATAATTTGAGCCAAACTCATAGCCAAAGTGAGGATGTGAATTCATAATAGCAAATAAAAATAAAAGTGGTAAAAATGAGAACAAAGTCCTAAACCTAACAAAAACTAACAAACAAACAAAAGGCAAACATATTCACATATTCACAATAGGCAACAATATAACACTATTTCAACTCCCCGGCAATGGCGCCATTTTGATGAATGAGATTTTGCCCGATGGTCTAGAGTTTCTTCTTATAGAAAGAATTACTTCGTTGTAAGCATAGCTCCAAACCAACAAACAATTCTAACACAAAAAAATATTGAGTTGTCACATGTACAAACCCTAATAAAAATTAACCGAAGTATTTAGACTCCGGGTCGTCTCACAAGGAATTGCAATGAAGTGCTCAATTATTGGCTATGAAGTATATTTTTGGGGTTTTTGGGATAAGAGACATGGAATGTAAATAGTAATGAAAATAAACTAACAACTAACAAAGCTCTTGGCTAGATATGAGAACTAGAAGTTCTATCCTAGTTATCCTCCTTAATTGTGATCACAAATTATCCATTGCTACCACTTAGTTAACCTCTAACCATGGAGGAAAGTCAAGTGGATGAATCAACTTGATTCCACAAGTCCTAGCCAAATTCCAAGGGAAAGACTAGTGTTAGTGGTATCCAAATCAATTAGAAACTTCCAATTGTCAATCAATCAAAGGAATTAGATAACTCAAGCATCACTAATTACTCCACCTAGGCCAAGAGTAAAGAGAACTACTCAAAAAACTAGAGGAAACATTTTATCAAACACCTAGTGTGCAAGAAAAGTAAACATAACAAAATGCAAGAACTAAATGAAACCCATAACTATCAATAGCAAGAAATCAATAATAGTAAGCAAGATTAACATAAAAGAACATGGAAACATAAAATTGCATTAAAGAAATTTGAGATCCAACAATTGTTCATAAACATAAAAATGGCAAAATAAAGGAATTGACAAGTAAAACTAGAAGAATAGATATGTAATAACAAGAAATTAAAAGGAAGAACTAAATCAAAACAAGAATTATAACTTAGATCCAAGAAGAATTAACTAAAACTACCCTAAAATCTAGAGAGAGGAGAGAGCCTCTCTCTCTAGAATTCTCCCTAAAACATGATGAAAACTAAACTATGGATACTTGGTTCATTCCTCCTTCAATCCTTGGGTTCGATAGCATAAGAAATAGGTTGGATTGGGCCCAAAATGAGCTGCAAATTCACTGGCCACGATTTCACTAAAGTGATCCACGTGCTCCATCGGCGTGCATGCGTACATGGCGCATGCGCACTCCTATACGCGAAGCAACATATGAAAAATTTTATATCATTTTGAAGCCCTAGATGTTAGCTTTCCAACGCAACTGAAACCGCCTCATTTGGATCTCTGTAGCTCAAGTTATGGTCGTTTGAGTGCGAAGAGGTCAGGCTTGACAGCTTTACGGTTCCTTCATTTCTTCATGAGTCCTCCCACTTGCATGCTTTTCTCCTCACTTCTTCCATTCAATACTTGCCTTATGAACTTGAAATCACTAAACAAACATATCAAGGCATCGAATAGAATTAAAGTGAATTGAATTTAGCTATTTTAGGTCCTAAAAAAGTATGTTTTCACATTTAAGCACAAATCAAGGGAGAGTTGTAAAACCATGCTATTTCATTGAATAAATGTGAGAAAAGTTGATAAAATTCCCCAAAATAAGCACAAGATAAACCACAAAAATGGGGTTTATCAGTGGCACCCAGGGGTCAGGTCAGGGTGTGGAGGTTGAGATGATGTGGTGGTCGTGTCGCCGGAGGGTGCTTCCCGGAAGCAAAGGCGATCGGAGGATGTTGACAGTGAGAATTTGGTGGAGGGGGAGGGTGCGGTCCCGTCAGTGATGGATCGTCATTTTAACGCTCCGGCTTTTATCGACGAGCATTGACGTTAGGATTTTTGCTAGTAAAGAATTTTATAAAAATAGTCGCGTTGTAGATATAGATTCTAAACCAACAGAAATCCCTTCGTGCAAACGTTTTGGTTGTCACAAGTAACAAACCCCTTAAAATTGATAACCGAGTATTTAAACCTCGGATCGTCTTCTCAAGGAATTGCAGGGAGGTATGTTCTTATTATTGGTTATGAAAAAGTGTGTTTTGGGGTTTTGGATTAAGGTAAAAGGTTAGTTGAATGACAAGTAAAATAAAATAATAATAACTGTAAAATAAACCTTTGGCAAGGTACAAGAAATTGGAAGTCCAGACTTAGTTATTCTTATCAATAATAATGAAAGAGAGTTGAATCTTAATTCCACTTACTTGACCTTTACTAAAGCAAAGGAAAGTCAAGTGATTAATTAGTTTGACCTTCGAATCCTATTTATTTCCTAAGAAAAGGTTGGGATTATTGAAGTTCAGTTCAATTAGCAAAGATAACAGTTATCAATTATGTTAAGTTAAGATAACTCCTGAGTTACTGATTTCTTAACCAAGACCAAAAGGATAAGAAATTGAAATCATAAATCTAAAAACATCTCAATAATATATAATCCTAACATGAAAAGTTCACAAACCAATTGGGCAACATAAATCAAATACCAATAAAAGCATAGTATCTAAAATAAGAGATAAATGTAAAGTAAAGGAAATATTGAACCTGATGAAGAGTCGAATTAAATCCTAATTTCTAAAAATCCTACCTTAAATCCTAAGAGAGAGGAGAGAACCTCTCTCCCTAAAAACTACATCTAAAACTAAAATTATGAATTATGAGAGCATAATTATGAATGGATGCATTCCCCCACTTTATAGCCTCTAACCTGTGTTCTCTGGGCCGAAAACTGGGTCAGAAACAGCCCAGAAATCGCTAGAGAAGAAATCTGCCACGCTGGTTTTTCGTCACTTGCTACGCGGCCGCATGGAGCACGCGGTCGCGTCGCCTAGCGTCAGGGCAACTATAACATATTATATATCAAATCGAAGCCCCGGACATTAGCTTTCCAACGCAACTGGAACCGCGTCGTTTGGACCTCTGTAGCTAAAGTTATAGCCATTTGAGTGCGAAGAGGTCAGGCTGGACAGCTTTGCAGTTCCTTCAACTTCTTGTATTCCTTCCACTTTTGCATGGTTTCTTTCCATCCTCTAAACCATTCCTGCCCTGTAATCCCTGAAATCACTTAACACACATATCAAGGCATCTAATGGTAATAAGAGAGGATTAAACATAGGGAACTTAAGGCCAAAGAAACATGTTTTCAATCAAAGCACATAATTAGGAAGGCAAATGTAAAACCATGCAAATAGTATGAATAAGTGAGTAAAGAGTTGATAAAATCCACTCAATTGAGCACAAGATAAACCATGAAATATTGGTTTATCAACCTCCCCACACTTAAACATTAGCATGTCCTCATGATAAGCTCAAGAGAAGCTATAAAGATGAAGAGGAATGGTAGAAAGTATGAAATGCAATCCAATCTATATGAATGCAACTAAATGTGAAATGCTTCTACCTACTTGGTTAAAAATAAATAAGTTCTCCAAGACAAACATAAATCATATTTCACTAATTCAATTATACAATAAAAGACAAGTAAACTTGTAAGAAGATAGCTCATGAAAGCAGGGAACATAGAATCAAGCATTGAACCCTCACTGGAAGTGTATATCACTATAATCTCTCAAGTGTATAGGGTTATTCACTCTACTCTTCTCTAATCATGCTTTCTAAAAGTGATACAGGTATGAAAGATTGGCATTGATCTAAATAATATTACCTAACATGAATAAAACAAGTTACTAAGCACTCAAAATAATTCAAGAGAAGATGCAACGGTTAAATAAGAAAATTCAACACCAAAGGAAAAATAATGAATTTAGAAAAGAAGGAAGAATATACACTAAAATAAAATGCAATGAATGGAATATGCAAATAAATAAAATGAAAGATAAGAAGAATGAGAAGGGAAAGAAGTGAGTAAGAAAGGAGGGAGGGAAAAATTAGGATGGGGGAAAAAAGAAAAGATATATGGTAAATTAGTATAAGCTGTGCGGCGCAAGCGACGCGGACGCATGAGGCACGCGGTCGCGTGACTTGCGTTTGAAGTTAATCGACGCGGTCGCGTCGGTCACGCGGTCGTGTGACACGTTTTATGCTATTGGCGCGAGGGCAGCCTCGCGCTCGCACAACTTCCTGTTCAAAATCTTGTTTTGCCAGATTTTGGGTGACGCGATCGCGTGGGTGACGTGATCGCGTGGATAGCCATTTTTGAAAGACGACGCGGCCATGTGGGGCACGCGTTCGCGTGGGAGGGCTCGGGCTTCTAGCACGAGTCCAGCCCAATTCCAGCACAACTTTCGGCCATGCACATTTTTGACGTCGATTTTCATGGCACGTGACCGCGTGGGTGACGCGGTCGCGTGGGAGGCCAAAGTTCCACATGACGCGGTCGCGTGGGGTCAAATTATGCTAAAGGCGCGCCTCCAGCCACGCTCTCGCGTGACTCTCTGTTCAATTCTTTTCTTCATAACGCACTGGTGACGCGGACGCGTCAGTGACGCTGTCGCATCCCGTGTGTGTTTTTTTTTATGCAGTATGCAGAATGCAAAATGCAATGAATGTCATGCAAAAATTGCAGGTTCAATAAAAATTCAAAAATAGACTAAAATTAAAACTAAAAAAAGAACGATCATACCATGGTGGGTTGTCTCCCACCTAGCACTTTTAGTTAAAGTCCTTAAGTTGGACATTTGACGAGCTCCTTGTTATGGTGGCTTATGCTTGTACTGATCCAGGAATCCCCACCAATGTTTGTACGTCCAATATCCTCCGGGATCCCAAACTTTGCTTGTGCACCGGTCTTCTTGTTGATCATCATGATTCCATCCGGGTAGCAAATAATCTGAATCCTCAGGGGAGCTGTCAAATAACTTTCTAGAATCCTCAGGGGAGCTACCAAATAACTTCCTAGACCCATTCAACTGAGCTCTACACCAACCTTTACGTTTAAACTTTGAGAACATAACCATGTTGAACCTTGTAGGACAATACTTACCCCTAACTATCTTCCTCTTACTCTTAATGTCACAAAGAGCTCTAAGTTGACCATCCGTCTCCAGTAGTCCATATTCAAGTGGGATTAGAAAGCTAAGGGATATGAATTTTACCCAATTGAATGTTGTGAAGGATGATGGCAACTTAGGGGGAGGTGTTTCTAATGAACGTGCAAGCTCCACTCCCTTGTGCTCTTCTTCGACATCTTCCATCTATTTGCAATCTTCTTCAATATCAACCTCTTCCTCTTGGTGAATTTCTTCCAATTCAATCTCTTCTTCATTGTTCACCAAGGGCATGGGATGTTGTGCTTCTTCCATGGATGGTGGTGATGGGGTGGAGAGATCATTCTGTGGTTGTGTCTCCTTCAAAGTCTTCAACTGTGATATGCTTTGGAGGTTGTACACCCTCCTCAACATCAGCTTCAAACGTCTTTGAAGGATGCTCTATAACTTGACTTTCCCATGGAGGTTCAGTATCTCCTAAGTCTTCAACCACTGCCTCCTCTTTTTCTTCAATAATTCCTGCTTCCTCCACTTGTTCCAATATCAAATCGTGCTGCTCACTATCCACCGGAGTGCCCAATTTCTCCTTCCTGCTACATTCTTCAGTAGATTTCCCACATGAAACCATAGGGGTTCTTTGAATGTCCGAACATTGGAAAGGTAGTCGATTTCTTTCTTGATCCAGGTATTTAAGTATGCAATCGTATTCGTCCTCGATGATTTTCTTTTCAACTATTTCTTCACCTTTAAGCATAAAATTCTCCTTGTTGTCTTCTTTCACTAGTTCTTTAACCGCGCTGTCAACTTCAAGGGTGTCTACTACCTTCACCTTTAGTGCCTCCTCTAGCTCCTTATGAAGTATGGATTCGCGAAGATGATCCTTTCTCTCTTGTTCTATGTCAATAGTATCAGTGGGATCATGTTGCTCTTGGATTGATGGATGTTGGTGCTCTTCCACAGATGGTGGTGATGGGATGGGTGGATCATTATGTGGTTGAGATGGAAGTGCATTGGAGTTTGAGGGTTGTATATTGAAGGTATTTGGTGGTCCGATTTGGGCGGCGAGAGCTTGTATAGCGGAGTTTAGGTTGGCAAATGCTTTCTCCACGGAGGTTTGGGGTGGATAGGAGGGTTCATTTGTTGGGAGAAAATGTTCATAACACGGAAGTGGTTCCTCTTGATAAGGATATGGAGATGGTGTATATTGAGGTGGTGGTTCTGGGTATGGTTCATATGGTGGTTGGTGTAGTGAATAGGGATTGGGGTCATATGGAGGTGAATGGTAGAAAGGGGCTTGTGAGTGTGGTGGTTCAAAGTTATGTTGTGAGGATGGTCTATAGGCATGGGGTGGGGCTTGTTGGTAGTTACAAGGTTGTCCACCATATCTTTCAGCTGGGTATGCAATGTAGAATGGTTGTTGTCCATGATATCTTGGAGGGTGTTGTTGCCTAAAGGGTTGATTAGATCCTCTTGGCTCCATCCATCCTTGATTGGTCTGACCTTGATGCATATTCCAGCTGTGGTTTCTATTTCCTTCAACAAAGTTAGAACCAAACTCAAAGCGAGAGGGGTGAGAATTCATAGTAGATATCAGAAATAAGAGGGAAGGGGAAAACAAATAAACAAGTAAAAGAAAAATATTTATTTTTTTTAATATTTACAATAACCAATAATAAGGCACACATTTGCAATTCCCCGGCAACGGCGCCATTTTGACGTTAGGATTTTTGCTAGTAAAGAATTTTATAAAAATAGTCGCGTTGTAGATATAGATTCTAAACCAACAGAAATCCCTTCGTGCAAATGTTTTGGTTGTCACAAGTAACAAACCCCTTAAAATTGATAACCGAGTATTTAAACCTCGGGTCGTCTTCTCAAGGAATTGTAGGGAGGTATGTTCTTATTATTGGTTATGAAAAAGTGTGTTTTGGGGTTTTGGATTAAGGTAAAAGGTTAGTTGAATGACAAGTAAAATAAAATAATAATAACTGTAAAATAAACCTTTGGCAAGGTACAAGAAATTGGAAGTCCAGACTTAGTTATTCTTATCAATAATAATGAAAGTTGAATCTTAATTCCACTTAGTTAACCTTTGCTAAAGCAAAGGAAAGTCAAGGGACTAATTAGTTTGACCTTCGAATCCTATTTATTTCCTAAGAAAAGGTTGGGATTATTGAAGTTCAGTTCAATTAGCAAAGATAACAGCTGAGGCGTTCAGGTAGGTTTAGCTCTTCCTGATTCCTCTCTTGTAATGTGGTTCCAGACCTTAGGGTAATAGCATTATTACCACCCTTTGGATTGGGTAATGGTTGAGAGGGGAGTCCACCAGAGCTTGAGGACTGGTTTTTGGAGTTGTTCATTGATCCAATCTATAAGACAAGGGCTTGCAAAGTAGAAGTCAGACTATTCAGAGTGGCAGTAAAGTTGTTTTCTATGGCCTGTTGTCTCCGATCAATAGATTGTAGTAACTCATCATTAGGAGATGAAGAGGGATAAGTGATCTGAGAGGGCTGCTGAGATGCTTGAGGCTGTCTTAGATGAGGTGCTCTGTAGGCCTGATTCTGATTCTACTGCCTGAAGTTGTTATTGTTATTCCACCTCTGATTTCCATTGTTATCTCTGTCTCTTCTGTTATGATTGTCCCTCCAACCCTGGTTAGAATTATCTCTCCAGCCTTGGTTAGAGTTATCCTGCCATCCATGGTTATAGCTGCCACCTTGATTGTACCCTTGATTGGGGTGGTCATAGAAGTTATGAGTGGCTGCCACGGTGTGGTCCTCCGGTTGGAGTTGTGGACACTCATTAGTGTAATGACTGTAATCTGCACATAGTCCACATACCCTTTGTGGAACCAACTGCTGGTTGTGCTGTGGTGGAGAAGGCTGAACTTGCTGTAGTTGTTGTTGATTTAGCTGCATCTGCTTCAGCAAGTTAGTCATTTCACATAAGTTCTGAGCTATAGCAGCAGTCTCTTTGCCAATGGATACCTCTGCAATAGCTCTTGACCGACCTTGTTTCTGCCTGTGATTTCTGGTAGAGTCAGCTAAGTCGCTAATCAATTGCCATACTTCTTTCGTAGTCTTGTACTTTTTCATAGACCCATTGCTGGCACCTTCCAATGTGGTCCTATCTTGAGATTTCAAACCCTGTGTAAAGTAGCTGAGCAACACTATCTTGTCAATCATATAGTGCGGACATGCTTTTCGAAGATTATTGAAGCGTTCCAAGTATTCATAGAGGGTCTCAGATTCATCCTGAACGATCATAGACATGTCCTTCCTCAGCTTATCGGCAACTTCAGCTGGAAAGAATTTCTCCAGAAATTCTCTTCTAAGTGTATCCCAGTTAGAAACAGTTGTTCCGGGTTGAGTGTAGTACCACTCTCTTGCCTTTTCCTCAAGAGAAAATGGGAAGGCTTTTAACAGAATGGAGATTTCATCAGTGCCATCACGCTTAACAGTAGAACAGGCAGTCTGAAAATCCCTAAGGTGCTTGATAGGCTCTTGAGCAGGCAAGCCATGAAACTTGGGCATCAAGTTGAGTAGTGAAGACTTTATTTCGAAATCCACAGCCACTGCTGGGTGGTGTGCTTGAAATGGTTGGAGTGTAAAATCAGGGGCTCCTTCCTCCTGGATAGTGACTCTCCTGGGTGCTGCCATGTCACCTGCACGTAAATCAACTGGATCAGTAGAGAGGGAGCTTGCTTCTTCCTTAAATGACGTTTCAGGTTCATCCTTAGAGAGGACTCGCCGACGCCGAGCTTGCCTTATACGTGAAAGAATTCTTTCAATCTCAGGGTCAAATACTGGCAAGCTTGGATCAGGAAGTGAACGCGTCATTTAACGAAAGAAATGTACAGCTCATAGTGACAAAATAAAAAAAAGAAAAATTGCAATTAAATAAATGCCAATCAATAAATTAGCACACTGTTGCAACTCCCCGGCAACGGTGCCAAAAATTGACGTAGCGGAAATTTGCGAGTTAAGAATTTATTAATAGAAATACGTTGCAAGTACAATCCTTAACCAGCCGAAAATTCGCTTATCAATTTAAAAGGGTTGTCACAATATTGAAATTAAAATACTGGGAGTATGAATCCCAGGTCGTCTCCCAACGAGTTGCAGAGAAATGTGCTATTTTATCAATCAGATGTTTTCAAAAATTGGTTGAGTTGAGAACTAGAAAATTAAATTAGGGAATTTAATTAATCTTAAATAAAAGCCTTGACTGGGAGTAGATTAGTTGGAAGCCCTATTCTTGTTGAAGTACTCTCAAGATTAATTAATAGTTAGAAGTTGCTCTGCTTAGTTATCCCTTACTAGGTAAAGGAAAGTCAAGCAAGTTGAAAAGCTGTTTCTAATCACAAGTCCTAATCCTCTCCCTTGGGAAGGACTAGTGTCAATGGTTAGAGGTTGATTCAACAATAATTCCAATTATAATTTCTCTCTTGAGTAATTCAACTCAAGGTTTCCTTTCAATCATCTCCCAATTAAGTTATGGAACTACTCACTCATCATAATTATAAACATCACAGAATTAATGGTGAAAATAAAAGAAGACATGATAAATAATAATGAAAAGGATTAATTGAAAATAAAAATAGTCTATATTAATGACTTGTAAAAATAATCCAATGTCAACTCTAGGGGGATTAAGAATATGGAATGATAAATGAAAAGTAATTGACAGAATATAATGACTAGTACCAGAGGTAGACTCTTCTCAAAAGCAAAAGCCAAAATCTTCGAAATCCTAACTATGAATGTTCAAGTGAGTAAAACCTAGGGGAGGAGCAATTTCCAGATCTAAAAATTGAAAATTATGCGGAATGAATTTCTCTTTTGTTTCTGCATGTTCCCTAGCTCTAGTCTGTGTTTTTGGGCCAAAAAATGGGTTGAAATCCGGCCCAGAAACACTGCCAGCGACTTCTGAGATTCTGCAGATCGCGTACGTCACGCGGTCGCGTCATTCATGCGGACGCATTATTTGGCGTTTCGTTTTTCCACGCGGGTGCATCATCCATGTTTCTGCGTCGCTTATGTTTTTCCAATCCGCGTGGTCGCGTCACTGCGATTTCCTCTCTTTCGCGCGGTAGCGTGAGTCATGCGGCCGCGTCACTTCTCGCTGGTCTTCTCCTCAATTTCTTGTATTCCTTTCATTTTTGCAAGCTTCCTTTCCAACCTCCTACTCATTCATGCCCTATAAAGCGTGAAACACTTAACACACAGATCACGGCATCGAATGGAATAAAGGAGAATTAAAATACCTAATTAAAAGTCTCTAGGAAGTAAGTTTTCAATCATGTAATAATTTTGAGAAGGAAATATAAATGCATGCTAATTATATGAATAAGTGGGTAAAGATCATGATAAAACCACACAATTAAACACATTGTAAACCATAAAATAGTGGTTTATCACGGGCATACAGGTCGGCTAAGAATATGCCGGCCACATCACGAGACTTCTTCCGTAGAGCTAGGCTGGTACCTATGGATGGTAACTATGGAGCCGTCTTCTGTTGTTAACTTCATGAGGAGGTATTTGGTGAAGATGACGGCGGAGAGGTCGTTGATTGTTTTTCTTCCGAGGATGACGTTGTAGGCGGTGGAGTCTTTGAGGACCACGAACTTGGATAGGATTGTCTTCCTCAGTTTTTCCGTTCCTATGGTGAAGGGGAGGGCGATGGAGCCGTCTTGTTTAAGGAAGTTGTCATCGAGTCACATGATGCCGTTGCGGTGTGTTTGGAGATTATCGTTGCAGAGTCCGAGCTTATCGAAGGCTCCTTTGAAGAGGATGTTGGAGTCTGCTCTGGTGTCCACCAATATCCTTCGTACTAGCCCTGTTCCGATCCTTGCCGAGATGATGAAAGGGTCATCTTCGGCCGAGGTGCCGTGTTGGCAGTCCTCGGGTAGGAATGTTACCGTGTTGTCGGTGGTGGTGGCTGGGGTTTGGTTCTGGACTTCTAGGACTTTGAGGTCCTTTTTTAGTGTTGATTTTGATTTGCCCGATATGTCTTTGCCTGTGATGACGTTTACTATTATGGTTGCGTCCATTTCCGGGCTCTTGATCGGAGCGAGAATTGCGTCAGAAGAGAATTTCTCAATGAAGTTGCGTTGCAAGTATAGCTCTACCAACAACAATCCTCGAGGATCAAATTTAGAAAGGAATTGGTTATCACAAGTTTAACCCCAATAAAGTAACTGAAGTATTCAAATCTCGGGTCGTCTCACAAGGAATGGGCAAACATGTGCTTCAACATTGGTTAGAAATCTGAGGTTGTAAGTCATGAGCAAGAAAGTAAACCAAGAATCTTAGCAAACAAGTAATCTTAAAGTGCAAAGTACTAATTCAAATAACTAAGCAAAATGTGAGCAATTTCAAACTAAGAAGACAACATTCAATTCGATTCTACTCTCAACCAAACAATAACTATAACTAAGGCAAGGCAATAAAGATTTTGGGTTTTCCAAATAAGAATGATAAAACAACTCTTGGCTAGACATGGGAATTGGGGTCACTATCCTTGTCTAATAACCATATCTTGACAATTATGTGGAGCCAAACTCATTAAATCTACTTCCATACTTGAAGTAAGTTAAATAGTTTGGTCAACATCCACCCATATTGTCTAACCTCACTACTAATTGACCTAGTAGTAGGCTAGTGTCAATGGCTATCAAATTGACCACTAAGGATTTCCAAATCATCAAATCCATTAGACCCATTGACTCAAGTTTACCCAATTCCCTTAGCCTAAGCCAAGAGTAAAAAGGACTACTCCATAATCAAGGTAAACAATTCATCAAACACATGGTAAGCATTAACAAAAGACATGTTCGAATTGCAATTGGATTGAAATTAACAAATACCCACTAACAAATATCAACTTATAATCACTCAAACAACACAATTAATCATAGGAATCATCAATATAACATCAACAAGTCAAGATTCACAACATTCATGCAATGGGTATAAAGTGACAATTGAAAAGAATCCATAAACTAACACAAGATCTAAGCAAAATTATACTAAGGAATCCAAATTAAACAATCAAAACTAGTAATTAACAAGATCCAATTCAGAGTTCAACAAGGGAAAATCAAATTAAAGCTAGATCTAGAGAAGAACAAGGGTTTCTCTCTCTCTAGAAGAATAAAGAACCCAAAAAATTAGAAAAAATGTGTCTTAGTGTAAAATGATTAATCCACATTCTCCATAGCATCCTTGGGTCTTTTTCCATGCAGAAATAGCTTGAAATTTTGCCTAATGAGCCTCAGAAATCGCCAGGCACGATTTCCTTTAATGAGGTCACGTGCAGCTTCCCGCGTGTGCGCGCCATGCGTTCGCGCGCGCCGATTGCTTTTGTGATCCACGCGTGTGCGCCAAGTGCGCGTGCGCGTCAGTTGGAATTCTCTGGCATGCGTGGATGCGTTCATCCTTGCGCGCCGCTTCCAGCTATCCTTATCCACGCGTGCGCGTGATGTGCGCGCGCGTCGGTGGTGCAGTTCCCAAAATCCAAATCTTTATGTTCCTTCCTCTTGTGCATGCTTTCCTTCTCTCTTCTAGGCCATTCTTACCCTATTAATTCTGAAATCACTCAAAAAATACGTCACGGCATCGAATGGCAATAAAGAGGATCAAAATATAGCAATTCTAAGGCAAAATAAGCATGTTTTCTATCATGGAGAAATATTAGGAAGTGAACACAAAACCATGCATTTCTTGTGAATAAATGCGAGAAATATTGACAAAAACCCCCAAATTAAGCACATGATATACCACAAAATTGGAGTTTATCAAATCTCCCCACACTTAAACTAAGCATGTCCTCATGCTTAAAATAAAAAGACCAAAGATCATGGTGAGAAGGGGTTTATGAAATGCAAACTACTTAATTGAATGCATGCAACTAATGTAAAATTGTCTATCTACTTGGTCAAGGGTAAATCCATCCTCCAAGAATACATGTGAGCATATAGCGTGAAAATGATGTGTAGTTCTTGAATTCTACCAAACTGAATATCACTATGAAGTGCATATAACTTGTTAAATGAACGCTTGTGAAAGCCGGGAACAAGGAGTTGAGACTCGAACCCTCGCCGGACGTGTATTCACTCTATGCGCTCAAGTGTATAGGGTTCGTCACTCAATCCTCTCCTAATCATGCTTTCCAAGATTTATCTTTCATCTAACAATCAACAATTACTTAATGCATGCTTACAAGTATCATGAGGTCTTATCATGGGGTGTAACTTGGCTAGGGTGAAGGTAAGGATGCATATGGTCAAGTGAGCTTAAAATTTGAGTCACTGATTAACCTAGAATCCCACTAGACACATCTATAATACATTACCTAGCTACCCTTGAGTTTCACTTTTTGCACACTCATGCATTCCTTTCAATTCACATCCCATATGCGTTGTTTTTACTACTTTGTCTTAGGGCATTTTTGTCCCCTTTCATTGCCTTTATTTTTTTTCCATATATATATATATATATATGAAATTCATAGATTCTCATACATTCTTTTCTTTTCTTTTTCATACATTCTCATATATACACATATGAAATTCTTCTCTCTTTTTTTTCGGTCCCCTTTTTCTTGGGGTTCATGTACAAAAGTTTCAATGCATATGGTTCAATCATTCAATACATGAGTATGTTCCCAAAACCTAGAATTTCAATTATAATACACCTCTATATCTACCCAAGTTCCCAAGTATACCCTCCCAATCGAATGATACACATCCTAACTCACCTAAGCTAATCAAGGATCCAAATTTAGGGACATTTATGGTTTTTCACTTAGGGTTGTTGATGTGCACTTTTTAAGAACAAAGAGGGTTTATCATAGGCTCAAAGTTGGTTAACAATGGTAGATAAAAGGGTTAAGGCCGTTTGGGAAAAGTGACTATTGAAATGATGGCCTCGATCATATAAATGCATTCATACACAAAGTAATGGATATATAGAATCTAACAAAGCAACGATTGCAATCATAGAGAGAAAATAATGCACACAAGAATGGAAATTAATGGGTAGAAGATATAACCACACAATAGGCTCAAAACTTACATGCTTGTGTTCCTAGCTCAATCACTATGTTCCAAAATACATTCTTGAAGCAAGTTTTCCGCAAAAAGAAGTATTTTTCAAAATTGGTAGGGTACCCCAAAACACAGTTTATTGGGGAAGAAGTTATTATTCGACCAAGCAACTCTATAGAGACTTACTGCCATGCAAGGAATATTTACAAGCAAGACTAACTACACATGTGATGTGCGGATAATTTATACGCTTTTTGGCATTGTTTTTAGGTAGTTTTTAGTAGGATCTAGCTACTTTTAGGGATGTTTTTCTTAGTTTTCATGCAAAATTCACATTTCTGGACTTTACTATGAGTTTGTGTATTTTTCTGTGATTTCAGGTGTTTTCTGGCTGAAATTGAGGGACCTGAGCAAAACTCTGATAAGGAGGCTGACAAAGAACTGCTGATGCTGTTGGATTCTGACCTCCCTGCACTCGAAATGGATTTTCTAGAGCTACAGAACTCCAAATGGCGCTTTCTCAACGGCGTTGGAAAGTAAACATCTAAAGCTTTCCAGAAATATATAATAGTTCATACTTTGTTCGAGCTTAGACGACGCAAACTGGCGTTCAACACCAGTTCCATGCTGCATTCCGGAGTAAAACGCCAAAAACACGTCACAAACCAGAGTTAAACGCCAAAAACACGTTACAACTTGGTGTTTAACTCCAAGAGAAGCTTGTACACGTGTAAAGCTCAAGTTCAGCCCAAGCACACACCAAAGTGGGCCCCGAAAGTGGATTTCTACACTTAGACTTATTTTTGTAAATCCTAGTAGCTAGTCTAGTATAAATAGGACATTTTACTATTGTATTAGACATCGGAGATTTTACATCTTTGATCACATTTGGGGGCTGGCCATTCGGCCATGCCTGGACCTTCATCACTTATGTATTTTCAACAGTGGAGTTTTTACACACCATATATTAAGGGTGTGGAGCTCTACTGTACCTCGAGTTTTAATGCAATTACTACTATTTTCTATTCAATTCAGCTTATTATTGTTCCAAGATATCCGTTGCACTTCAACCTGATGGATGTGATGATCCGTGACACTCATCATCATCCATCCTTATGAACGCATGATTGACAACCACTTCCATTCTACCTTAGAACGAGTGCATATCTCTTGGATTCCTTGATTAGAATCTTTGTGGTATAAGCTGGAATTATTGGCGGCCATTCCTGAGAATTCGGAAGGTCTAAACCTTGTCTGTGGTATTTTGAGTAGGATTCAGGGATTGAATGACTGTGAGGAGCTTCAAACTCGCGATTGTTGGGCGTGATGACAAACGCAAAAGAATCAATGGATTCTATTCCGACATGATCGAGAACCGACAGATGATTAGCCGTGCTGTGACAAGAGCATTTGGACCATTTTCACTGAGAGGATAGGATGTAGCCATTAACAATGGTGATGCCCTACATACAGCTTGCCATGGAAAGGAGTATGAAGGATTGAAAGTAAGAAAGCAGTATGTTGCAGAGATTCAACAGGGACAAAGCATCTCCATACACTTATCTGAAATTCCCACCAATGATTTACTATTTCTATATTTATTTTATGATTTATTTATTATTAATTTCGAAAACTACTATAACCATTTGAATCCGCCTAACTGAGACTTGCAAGATGACCATAGATTGCTTCATACCAACAATCTCCGTGGGATCGACCCTTACTCGCGTAAGGTATTACTTGGATGACCCAGTGCACTTGCTGGTTAATTGTGCGAAGTTGTGACAAAGTGTGATTTACGTTTGAGAGCGCTACCAAGTTTTTGGCGCCATTGTTGATGATCACAATTTCGTGCACCAAGTTTTTGGCGCCGTTGCCGGGGATTGTTCGAGTTTGGACAACTGACGGTTCATTTTGTTTCTCAGATTAGGTAATTTTCATTTCAAAAAGTTTTCAAAAATCTTTTCAAAAAATTTTTTTCTTCTTTTTTGTTTTTCTAAAAATAATTTTCGAAAAATCCAAAAAAAATAATAAAATCATAAAAACCAAAAATATTTTTGTGTTTCTTGTTTGAGTCTTGAGTCAATTTTTAAGTTTGGTGTCAATTGCATGTTTCTATGTTTCTTGCATTTTTTTTCGAAAATACTCATGCATGGTGTTCTTCATGATCTTCAAGTTGTTCTTGACAAGTCTTCTTGTTTGATCTTCATATTTTCTTGTTTTGTGTTTTTTGTTGTTTTTCATATGCATTTTTGCATTCATAGTGTCTAAGCATTGAAGATTTCTAAGTTTGGTGTCTTACATGTTTTTCATTGCTTGAAAATTTTTCAAAAATATGTTCTTGATGCTCATCTTGACATTCAAAGTGTTCTTGGTGTTCCTCTTGACATTCATAGTGTTCTTGCATGTATTATGTGTTTTGATCTTGCATTTTCATGTTTTGAGTCATTTTTGTTGTTTTTCTCTCTCATCATTAAAAATTTAAAAAAAATTAAAAAAAATATCTTCCCCTTATTTCTCTTAAAATTTCGAAAATTTGAGTTGACTTAGTCAAAAATTTTTAAAACTTAGTTATTTCTTATAAGTCAAGTCAAATTTTCAATTTTAAAAATCCTATCTTTTCAAAATCTTTTTAAAAAAATAAAATCTTTTTCATTTTTTTATAATTTTCAAAATTTAAAATTATTTTTCAAAATTTTTTTCTTATCTTTATTTCAAAATTTTGAAAACTTTACTAACAATTAATGTGATTGATTCAAAAATTTGAAGTTTGTTACTTTCTTGTTAAGAAAGGTTCAATATTTAAATTCTAGAGTCATATTTTTTAGTTTCTTGTTAGTAAAGTAATCAATTTTAATTTTAAAAATCAAATCTTTTTCAAAATATATTTTCAATCATATCTTTTTAATCATATCTTTTTCAAATCATATCTTTTTCAAAATTGATTTCAAAATTTTTTTTTTAACTTCCTATCTTTTCAAAAATTGAATTTCAAATCTTTTTCAACTAACTAATTGACTTTTTGTTTGTTTCTTATCTTTTTCAAAACCATCTAACTACTTTCCTCTCTCTAATTTTCAAAAATTACCTCCCTCTTTTTCAAAATTTTTTAACTAATTGTTTCAAATTTTAATTTTAATTTTATTTCTTCTCTTAATTTTCGAAAATCACTAACCCTTTTTTTTTAAATTTTATTTTCAAATTTCTCCCTCTCTCATCTCTTTCTATTTATTTTTTCATTTACTAACACTTCTCTTCCACTCAAGAATTTGAACCCACTCTCTTCCCCCTTGTGTTTGGATTCTTACCTTTTCACTTCTTCTATTCTTCTCTTCTTCTACTAACATAAAGGAATCTTTTTACTGTGGTAAAGAGGATCCCTATTATTATTTTCTATTCCCTTCTTTTTTATATGAGCAGGGGCAAGGACAAGAATATTCTTGTTGAAGCAGATCCTGAACCTGAAAGGACTATGAAGAGGAAACTAAGAGAAGCTAAATTACAACGATCCAGAGACAACCTTACAGAAATTTTTGAAAAGGGAGAGGAGATGGCAGCTGAAAATAATAATGTAAGAAGGATGCTTGGTGACTATACTACACCTACTTCTAGAAGCATCTCAATCTCTGCCATTGGAGCAAACAATTTTGAGCTGAAACCTCAACTAGTTGCTCTAATGCAACAGAACTGCAAGTTTCATGGACTTTCATCAGAAGATCCCTATCAGTTTTTAACTGAGTTCTTGCAGATCTGTGAGACTGTTAAGACTAATGGAGTAGATCCTGAAGTCTACAGGCTCATGCTTTTCCCTTAGAGACACAGCTAGAACATGGTTGGACTCTCAACCTAAAGATAGCCTGGACTCTTGGGATAAGCTGGTCACGGCCTTATTGGCTAAATTCTTTCCTCCTCAAAATCTGAGCAAGCTTAGAGTGTATGTTCAGACCTTCAAACAAAAAGATGGTGAATCCCTCTATGAAGCTTGGGAAAGATACAAGTAGATGACCAAAAGGGTCCTTTTGACATGCTTTTAGAGTGGACCATTCTGGATATATTCTATTATGGTCTATCTGAGTTCTCTAAGATGTCACTGGACCATTCTACAGGTGGATCCATTCACCTAAAGAAAACGGCTGCAGAAGCTCAAGAACTTATTGACATGGTTGCAAATAACCAGTTCATGTACACTTCTGAGAGGAATTCTGTGAATAATGGGACGCCTCAGAGGAAGGGAATTCTTGAAATTGATGCTCTGAATGCCATATTAGCTCAGATCAAAATGTTGACTCAGCAAGTCAACATAATTTCTCAAAGTCTGAATGGATGGCAAAATGCATCCAACAGTACTAAAGAGGCATCTTCTGAAGAAGAAGCCTATGATCTTGAGAACCCTGCAATGGCAGAGGTAAATTACATGGGTGAATGGTTCACGAAATCACAATCACACTTTTGCGATTCCGCACAACTAACCAGCAAGTGCACTGGGTCGTCCAAGTAATACCTTACGTGAGTAAAGGTCGATCCCACGGAGATTGTCGGCTTGAAGCAAGCTATGGTTATCTTGTAACTCTTAGTCAGGATATCAATAACTCTAAGATTTAATTGTAAAAAGTAAAAGAACATGAAATAAATACTTGTTTTGCAGTAACGGAGAACAGGTTGAGGTTTTGGAGATGCTATATCTTTTGAATCTCTACTCTCCTACTGTCTTCTTCCTCATGCACACAAGGCTCCTTCCATGGTAAGCTGTATGTTGGGTTTCACCATTGTCAATGGCTACCTCCCATCCTCTCAGTGAAAATGTTCAATGCACGCTGTCACCGCACGGCTAATCATCTGTCGGTTCTCGATCATGTCGGAATAGAATCCAATGATTCTTTTGTGTCTGTCACTAACGCCCAACACTCGCGAGTTTGAAGCTCGTCACAGTCATTCAATCCTCAGATCCTACTCGGAATACCACAGACAAGGTTTATACTTTCCGGATTCTCAAGAATGGCCGCCAATGGGTTCTAGCTTATACCACGAAGATTTTGCTTAAGGATTCCAAGAGATACACACTCAAACAAAGGTAAAACGGAGGTGGTTGTCAGACACACGTTCATAGGTGAGAATGGTGATGAGTGTCACGGATCATCACATTCATCAGGTTGAAGAACAAGTGGCATCTTAGAATAGAAGCAAGCGTGATTGAATGAAAAACAGTAGTAATTGCATTAATCCATCAAGACACAGCAGAGCTCCTCACCCCCAACCATGGGGTTTAGAGACTCATGCTGTAGAAGATACAATATGAAACGTGTAATGTGTCATGAGATGAAGATACAATAGCAAAAAGTCCTATTTATAGTGAACTAGTGATCTAGGGTTTACAAGAATGAGTAAATGACGTAAAAATCCACTTTCGGGGTCCACTTGGTGTGTGCTTGGGCTGAGCATTGAAGCTTTCATGTGTAGAGACTTTTCCTGGAGTTAAACGCCAGCTTTTGTGCCAGTTTGGGCGTTTAACTCCAACTTTTGTGCCAGTTCTGGCGTTAAACGCTGGGAATTCTGAAGCTGATTTGGCACGCCAGTTTGGGCCATCAATTCTTGAGCAAAGTATAGACTATTATATATTGCTGAAAAGCCCAGGATGTCTACTTTCAAACACAATTTAGAGCGCGCGGATTGGGCTTCTGTAGCTCCAGAAAATTCACTTCGAGTGCAGGGAGGTCAAAATCCAACAGCATCTGCAGTCCTTTTTCAGCCTCTGAATAAGATTTTTGCTTAGGTCCCTCAATTTCAGCCAGAAAATACCTGAAATCATAGAAAAACACACAAACTCATAGAAAAGTCTAGAAAAGTGAATTTTAATTAAAAACTAAAAACAATATAATAAAAACTAACTAAAATATACTAAAAACATACTAAAAACAGTGCCAAAAAGCGTATAAATTATCCGCTCATCAGTGAACCTTATGGGAACACCTATAATTCCTCATAGAGAAATCATCCAAATTTCTCATGGAAGGATCAACAAAAGCCTCAACAAGGCTTTAATAATGGTGGAAGAAACAGGCTTAGCAATAGCAAACCTTTTCCATCATCTTCTTAGCAACAGACAGAGAATTCTGAGCAGAGCACCTCTAGCTTAGCAAATAAAGTCTCTGATCTGTCTAAGGCCACTTTAAGTTTCATGAGTGAAACAAGGTCATCCATCAAAAATTTGGAGGCACAAGTGGGCCAGCTGAGTAAGAAAATCACTGAAACTCCTCCTAGTACTCTCCCAAGCAATACAGAAGAGAATCCAAAAAGAGAGTGCAAGGCCATTGATATTGTCAATATGGCTGAATTCAAGGAGGAAGGGGAGGACGTGAATCCCAGTAAGGAAGACCTCATGGGACGTCTCTCAAGCAAGAAGGAGTTCCCTATTGAGGACCTAAAGGAATCTGAGGCTCATATAGAAACCACAGAGATTCTATTAAACCTTCTTCTGCCATTCATGAGCTCTGAATACTATTCTTCCTCTGAAGAGGATGAAGATGTAACTGGAGAGCAAGTTGCTCAATATCTAGGAGCCATCATAAAACTGAATGCCAAGTTGTTTGGTAATGAGACTTGGGAATGTGAACCTCCCTTGCTCATTAGTGAACTAGATACTTGGGTTCAGCAAACTCTACCCCAAAAGAAATAGGATCCTGGTAAATTCTCAATACCCTATACCATAGGCACCATGACCTTTGAGAAGGCTCTGTGTGACCTAGGGTCAGGTATAAATCTTATGCCACTCTCTGTAATGGAGAAGCTGGGGATCTTTGAGGTACAGGCTGCCATATTCTCATTACAAATGGTAGACAAGTCAGTAAGACAAGCTTATGGATTGGTAGAGGACGTGTTAGTAAAGGTTAAAGGCCTTTACATCCCTGCTGATTTCATAATCTTAGACACTAGAGAGGAAGATGATGAATGCATCATCCTTGAAAGACCATTCCTAGCCACAGTAGGAGCTGTGATTGATGTTGACAGAGGAGAGCTAGTCCTTCAATTAAATGGGGACTACCTTGTGTTTAAAGCTCAAGGATCTTCTTCTGCAACCATGGAGAGGAAGCATGAAAAGCTTCTCTTAATACAGAGTCAAACAAAGCCCCCACAATTAAACTCTAAGTTTGGTGTTGGGAGGCCACAACCAAACTCTAAGTTTGATGTTAAACCCCCACATTCAAACTCTAAGTTTGGTGTTGGGAGTCCACAACATTGACCTGATCACCTGTGAGGCTCCATTCGAGCCCACTGTCAAGCTAGTGACATTAAAGAAGCGCTTATTGGGAGGCAACCCAATTTTTATTTATCTAATTCTATTTTTATTTTTATTGTTCTTTTATATTTTATTAGGTTCATAATCATGTAGAGTCACAAAACAAATACTAAAATTAAAAACAGAATAAAAAATAGTAGAAGAAATAGCACACCCTGGAGGAAGGGCTTACTGGTGTTTAAACGCCAGTAAGGAGCATCTGGTTGGCGTTCAACGCCAGAACAGAGCATGGATCTGGCGTTGAACGCCAGAAACATGCAACAATCTAGTGTTTAAATGCCAGGATTGCACACTGAGGAAAGCTGGCATTCAACGCCAGAAACATGCTGCAGACTGGCGTTGAACGCACAAAACAAGCATAGAACTGGCGTTTAACGCCAGAAACAAGCATCAATCTGGCGTTAAATGCCAAAATTGCATGCAGAGGGCGTTTTACACGCCTCATTGGTGCATGGATGTAAATCCTTGACACCTCAAGATCTGTGGACCCTACAGGATCCCTACCTACCTCAACTCACCCTCTCTCTCTTTTTCACACAATCCAATAAACACTCTTCCCCAAAACCCTTCACCAATCACCTCAATCTCTCTTCCCCATCACCTCTTCACCACTCACACCCAAACCCACCCTAAATGGCCAAAACTACTCCCTCTCCTTTCACTATATAAACCCCTCTATCCCTCTTCATTTTCACAAACCACAACCCTCTCTTCTTAACCTTGGCCGAAACCACACACCTCTCCCTTTCCTCCATATTTTCTTCTTCTTCTTCTTCTTCTTCTTCTTTCTTCTTTTACTCGAGGGCGAGCAATATTCTAAGTTTGGTGTGGTAAAAGCATAGCTTTTTTGTTTTTCCATAACCACTTATGGCACCTAAGGCTGGAGAAACCTCTAGAAAATGGAAAGGGAAGACAAAAGCGTCCGCCTCCGAGTCATGGGAGATGGAGAGATTCATCTCTAAAGCCCATCAAGACCACTTCTATGAAGTTGTGGCCAAGAAGAAGGTGATCCCTGAGGTCCCTTTCAAGCTCAAGAAAAATGAGTATCCAGAGATCTGACATGAGATTCAAAGAAGAGGTTGGGAAGTTCTTACCAACCCCATTCAACAAGTCAGAATCTTAATGGTTCAAGAGTTCTATGCCAATGCATGGATCGCTAGGAACCATGATCAAAGTATGAACCCAAATCCAAAGAATTATCTTACAATGGTTCGGGGGAAATACTTCGATTTCAGTCCGGAAAATGTGAGGTTGGCTGGTGCATGAAATTCTGATCATCAATGGCGCCATCAACATGGTACGCTCAATTGCAATCTCAACTCTTTATCACAACTAACCAGAAAGTGCACTGGGTCGTCCAAGTAACCTTACGCGAGTAAGGGTCGATCCCACGGAGATTGTTGGTATGAAGCAAGCTATGGTCATCTTGTAAATCTCAGTCAGGCGGATTCAAATGGTTATGAAGGATTAATAATTAAAAGATGAATAAAACATAAAATAAAGATAGAGATACTTATGTAATTCATTGGTGAGAATTTCAGATAAGCGTATGGAGATGCTTTGTCCCTTCCGTCTCTCTGCTTTCCTACTGTCTTCATCCAATCCTTCTTACTCATTTCCATGGTAAGCTGTATGTTGGGCATCACCGTTGTCAATGGCTACAGTCCGTCCTCTCAGTGAAAATATTCAACGCGCTCTGTCATAGCACGGCTATTCATCTGTCGGTTCTCGATCATGTCGGAATAGAATCCAGTGATTCTTTTGCGTCTATCACTAATGCCCCACAATCTCGAGTTTGAAGCTCGTCACAGTCATTCAATCCATGAATCCTACTCAGAATACCACAGACAAGGTTTAGACCTTCCGAATTCTCAAGAATGACCACCAATGGATTCTAACTTATACCACGAAGATTCTGATTAAGGAATCCAAGAGATACACATTCAAGCCTTGTTTGCATGTAGAACGGAAGTGGTTGTCAGGCACGCGTTCATAAGTGAGAATGATGATGAGCGTCATATAATAATCACATTCATTAAGTTCTTGGGTGCGAATGAATATCTTAGAACAAGAATAAGCTTAATTGAATGGAAAATAGTATGAAGGTTATGGTAGGCTTAGAGAAGGGGGGTTGAATCTATGCCTTCCTTTTTAAGTTGCTGTTATGACCCTTTTTAAACAAAATTACAATTCTGATTCTGTTTGATCTCAGCAGCGGAAATTTATAAGACAATTTATTTTTGTCTCATGAATATCAGAAAACATAACTTAGCAGAGAAGAGAAAAGCGAACAGTAGCATGTATCCTGGTTCGGTTACCTTGTGCTATGCAACCTACATCCAGTCTCCTCCACAATTATGGAAGAATTTCACTATAGTTAACAGTATCACATACACCAATTTCACACTCAAGCTCTAACCTAACTTGACATTGGCTATGGTAACTCCTAACTATTCACTCTTAGTGCTAACCCAACTAAGAAAGGGATACCAGACAGGTACAAGATACAAGACACTTAACCAACCTAAAGAAATCAGAAAAATAACTCTAGGCTTTTCTCTCAAGTGTATCACTCAGCCTTTTTCCACTCATGGCTTTTACTTGAGCTTTCTCACAATGCCTTTTCTCACAAGAAATTACAGAAAGATAAACATAGAAAAGTACATTACAATCAGTAAAACATGAAGGAGATTGACTTCATCAGCAGCCTCTTTGCTATGTGCAAAACCAGATTTGCAAACCTCAGATATAGTTCTTCAGTGTTGGCTGAATGCTTCTTTGAAAGAGAGCATTATCCAAGTAGGGAAACTTTACAGAACACAACTCACAAACTCTGGTTTTCTCTCCTTGCCTCTGAATGAACAGCAAGCTTCTTTTTATCTCCTTGCATGTTTCTTGGTTCTTCTTCCAAGGTCAACACCTTGAGCCTTGAGCTTTACCAACCCACATGTTCACTTTTCCTCTTTAATCCTCAGAGTAGAAACTTTCCCTATGACTTCCTCATCTTGACCGAAATCCACAAAGCAGCAACCATGGAAATCTTCTCATGGTCAACTTGATCTTAGCCATTGAAAAACTACTTGGTCCCCAAGTATCACTTGTGACCGTAGATGTGAAGCAAAATAGGGCAGAGAACAACTTTCCCTTGAATGCCATTTTCGGATAGAGCAGAGAGTTGGGAAGAAGAGAAGAAGATCTGATGCATGCAAGATGAGATGGATTACCTTTAACCAAAGCTTGATTTGGTTTGGATTTTCTGTTTTAGCTTTCTGTGCTTCAAGATTAAATTTCTCTCTCTTGCTTCTTTGGTTACTAGCTTAGGGAGGAAGCTTTATCTCTTTCTCTTTCTTACTTTTCTGAAGCCTTGATATGACTTGATTAGAGAGGAGAGGAACGTTGCTTCTGGTAAGGCAAGATGGTGGGAAATTGAAAATCAATTTCGGGCTTGGATCGGGTTCTTTCTCTACTTCAGCCCGTTGGTGCCTTACTTTGCTTCATTAATGAATTTTGCTTGAGATGAATGACTTGGGCTTGTCTTTATTTTTCACTTACCATTCAGCCCATTAGCATATTTTATTTTTTTGATGTTGGGGTGCTGCAACACTTTTTTTTGGCCTGCATCACTTATCAACAATAATCAAAACTAATTGGGTGATTAGCCCACTAATCAAATATTTGTCATCATCAATTTTATTAATTAATTTTTTAACTCAACAATCTCCCCCTTGATGACAAACATAATTAAGCAATGATCAAAGGAATTAAGATTTTGGTAAAGTTAGAAAACTTCCCTTTGATGTTTCTTGCTTTAGTGTTGCTCCCCCTTTCCTTTTCACGATTAGCTCCCCCTGGATTTATGCTTTCTTCTTTATTCCTGTTTTACATTGTACTTAAAGATAACACACTAGAGAGCTGTACACAATTATCTTGTCTAAGGGACATCAGGCAAACAGCACTATATAAACATCTCAACATTAAGCTAATATCATCAACAAGTGAGATCATCAGCAAGTGAAATCAAGTAAATACTAGTAAAACATCATACTAGTCAAACATCATCTTATACTGCTTTTTACTCCCCCTTTTGTCATCAAGGGTGGTCAATAAGCATGAGCAACAAATTCAGCACTATAAATCCTGCAAGAAAGGTTAGTGCATAGTCCAAATAACTAACTAAACTACCATAAGTGCATCAGTATCCAAAGTTATTACAGTCATCCAAGACAACAAAAGTAGGCCAAATAGTAGCAAAATAAAACAGAGTTTATGAGACAGAAAATAGAGCAGCATCAACAGTTTTCATGAGACAAGAACCATCCCCCTCCGAAATAGCTTCCTCTTCAACATCAGTGGCAATGTCTTCATCATTATTAAGGTTATCAATGAAGGTCATGAGCACAGCCACCCTATCTTTTGATTTCTTCAGGAAGTTCTCATGCTTGCTAGCTAGCTTCCTTTGTTCCTTGCTCATGGCAATTAAGTGATTTGATTGTGAAATAAACTCTTGAGCAACATCCTTGACCACATTCAGCAGAGCAGATTTCTTCCCAGTGGAAATGGAAGTACCCTCAGTGGAAGGAGGAGGAGAGTCATCTGGGATGTATTCTGCATCATCATCATCTAGAACCACTCTCTCAGATCGAGTTGGTCCTTTTTGCTGTTTCATTGAACCACCCCCTTTTAGGTATGAATGTTTATTTTCATAAGCCTCATTTGACAGGTCAACACCAAAAGTCTCAAATATGCAAGTTAAAAATATGCCATAAGGTAGTGCTTTATCTTTCACACTTCTAACAGAATCAAACATGTATCTAGCCATCAAATAGGCAAAAGAGATTTCTGTTTTAGTGATTAGGGCATACAAAACAAGTGTGTCCGTGTAAGAAACCCTTTGATATGAGCCACTTTGAGGAATTAAAATGTGGTTGACAATACGGTGCAACTGAGCACATTCATATCCGAGGGCTTTGTGAGTGGGTGTGATGCCATCGATTAATGAAACATGTTCACAAGTGTGAGCCAAAGCATCATGGTAAGAGATACCAACACATTCATCCCACTTCACAGATGTATAAGCACACGGCCCTACATCAGTGTACTTCAAGGAGTCACTGATTGTCTTATTATTCAAGATAATGTCTCTGCCCTTAACATAAGAATGCACGCTTCCTTCATGGTAAGTCATGTTTGCATAAAATTCTTTGACTAACTTAGGATATACTGGTTTTTTGATTTTGAAAAGGTGATTCCAGTCTAAAAATTCCAGATTTTCAACAAAAGGAAAACCTTTCTTTTTCAAATCAGGTAAATCAACAAGAAAAGATGGACAAAGAGTGCGATACTTAATAATTCCCTCATAGAAATCATGGTTCATGGCAGATTTGAAACGATGGGGGTTAAAGTCTGAGTGAGATGTCATGAAGTGTGATTTGTGCGCAAAGGGATCAATGTCTGGTTTGCTAACAGATTTGAGAGGGTGATGAAGGTTACCTCTTTGTGAACGCACAGAAACAGACCTTGACTTAGGTTTTGTAGGCTCAGGAACAGGCTCTTCAACAGCAGGACGCTTACCCTTGGATGAACTAGGTTTTGTGGAACTTGGTTTGGATGGCGTTGCCTTCGATGGTGGCGTTGGTTTGGCAAGAGCAGGATACCTTGGAGTGGTCTTGGTACGCGCCATGGGATCAGTTCGAGGAGGAGAGGTAGGAGGAGAAGGTGAGGGAGTAAAAGTGGTGTCTTGAGAACGGGTTGATGGTCTAGGATATCCTGGAAGTTTATGGATTTTCTCACGAGGTGCTCTTTTAGCAATAACTTTCTTTCCCATTTTGGTTGGATTTAAGCTTTTGGTGGAGGAGACAATGGAGTGAGAGGGAAGAAACCGAAGGGTTGAGGAGAAGTTATGGAGGGAAGAAAGGAAGTTTTGGTAACCGTACCCAAAAGTGGTTTTCCAAAACCACGCAACTGCATCACCCTTTTTGAATTAACATGAAAAGACCTGACCTCATAAAATTAAGATTTGATTTAAATTGAAAATAAAACAGGCAATGAATTTTAAATTTTGAAAAAGCAAAAATAAACTGAAAATCTTTTTTGGATTATAAACATTAAATAAAAAATTATTAAAAAATAAACACACAGCCCATTACCAAAAAATGTAACATTCACATATGGGCCCAGAGATAGTTGGATTTAAGGAAACACAATGGACCATTCTAGATCTAATTTTGAGGTTGGCCCAGATTATCTTTCATTTGAAACAAACCCAGAACACGCTGGCTTGATGGAGACGTTCATCACGTGCCCAGAATTGTCTCATACCTATTTATGAGACAAATAAAAAAAATCTCCAGCAAATACATCAGCAATTTTCAAATAAAAAATCATAATTCAAAATTCCTAGACAAGTCCTAAGCATACAGAATCTATCCTCAGCTAATGGTTTTGTAAAAATATCTGCTAATTGCTCCTCAGATTTAACAAATTGAATACTAATATCCCCTTTTTGGACATGTTCTCTTATTGAATGAAATTTCACTTCAATATGCTTCGTCATTGAGTGCAAAACTGGATTTTTAGAAATATTAATGGCACTCATATTATCACACATCAAGGGAATATATTCATCCTTTAATTTGTAATCAGCAAGCTGTGTTTTTAACCATAAAAGCTGAGAACAACAAGAAGAAGCAGCTATATACTCAGCCTCTGCAGTGGATAAGGCCACTGTTGGTTGCTTCTTACTTGACCAAACATTTAAGGACTTTCCAAGGAAGCAACATAAACCAGAAGTGCTCCTTCTATCAACTCTATCACCAGCAAAATCTGCATCACAATAACCAACTGCAGAAAAATCATCAATCTTAGGATACCAAAGACCAAAATTAGATGTGCCATGAACGTATCTAATGATCCTTTTAACTGCAGAATGATGTGACTCTTTAGGTTTGGATTGGAACCTAGAATACAATCCAACACTTTGCACAATATCGGGTCTAGAGGAAGTTAGGTACATAAGAGAACCAATCATCCCTCTATACCTAGTCTCATCAACATCTTTCTCAGTTTTTCCCTTATCTAATTTAGAAGTAGGATGCATGGGAGTTCCCATGGGTTTGGCACTTTCCATACCAAAGTTCTTAACTAATTCCTTGGCATACTTTTCTTGATGAATGAAAATACCTTTTTCAGTTTGTTTAATTTGCAGCCCAAGGAAGAAATTAAGTTCACCCATCATACTCATGTCAAATTCACTTGTCATGAGTTTTTCAAATTCAGAACAAAGGGATTCATTTGCTGATCTAAAAATAATGTCATCAACATATATTTGGACTAGAATAAAAGAATCATTAGAGTTCTTGATAAATAGAGTAGTATCTATGGTGCCTCTTTGAAAACCATTTTTCAAAAGAAAAGAGCTAAGTCTCTCATATCAAGCTCTAGGAGCTTGTCTTAAACCATAGAGAGCTTTAGACAATTTGAAAACATGATTAGAATGTTCTTTATTTTCAAAACCAGGAGGCTGCTCCACATACACTTCTCTATCTATCACACCATTCAAAAATGCACATTTCACATCCGTTTGATATAATTTAAAACCACAAAATGCAGCATAAGCTAAGAGAAGTCTTATGGCTTCCATTCAGGCAACAGGGGCGAAGGATTCATCAAAGTCTATTCCTTCTTCTTGGTCATATCCTTGAGCCACTAGCCTTGCCTTGTTTCTTGCAATGCTACCATCTTCTCCCAACTTGTTCCTAAATATCCACTTGGTGCCGGTCACTTTCTTTCCACTTGGCCTTGGAACCAAAGTCCATACTTGGTTCTTTTCAAACTCAAGAAGCTCATCCTCCATAGCCTTAACCTAAGAAGGGTCACTAAGTGCTTCCTTGACATTTTGAGGCTCTATTTGTGATAGAAGGGCAATGTTGGATCCTTCATTGGCCTTTCTAGTGGAAGACCTTGTTTGCACTCCATGAGAGACGTCCCCAATGACAAATTTCTCAGGATAATTCTTCAAGAATCTCCACTCACGAGGTCTGGTGGACTTGGAGGCAGATTCAGTCACCAAGGGATTCTGGGCGCTGCTGGCCGCAGGATTTCCTTCAGATTCATGAGATAAAATGGAATTGTCTCTTGAATTTTCATCATTTGCAGTTTCTGGTTCAGTTTGTCCAGAATTTTCTTTTCCATGATTTTGAGCGGTTTCATCCTCCTTTTGAGCTTGATTTCCTGCATCACAATCTTCCAAAATGCTTTGCACCAAGTTAGTATCACAAAATGTAACATGCATTGACTCTTCAATAATTCTAGCATCTTGATGATAAACCCTATATGCTTTACTAGTTGTGAAATATCCTACAAACAAACACTCATAAGCCTTTGGAAAATACCCTACAAACAAGCACTCATAAGCCTTTGGATCAAATTTACCCAAATTTTCTTTGTTATTTAAAACAAAACATTTGCATCCAAAGATGTGCAAGTAATTTAAGTTTGGTGGGTAGCCTTTCCAAAGTTCATAAGGGGTTTTCTTCAAAAATTTTCTTATGATTTTTCTATTCAAAATGTGGCAAGTCGTATTGACCGCTTCAGCCCAAAGGAATTTTGGAACATTACTCTCACAAAGCATAGCTCTTGTCATCTCTTGTATGCTTCTATTTCTTCTTTCCACAACACCATTTTGTTGTGGTGTTCTTGGACAAGAGAAGTTGTGAGATATTCCAAATTCCTCACAAAAGGATTCAAACAAATTCTTTTCAAATTCAGTTCTATGATCGCTTCTTATAGAAGATATTTTTAAATCCTTTTCATTTTGAAGTTTCTTGCAAAAAGGTTCAAAGGCTGAAAAAGCTTCATTTTTGTGTGCAATAAATAAAACCCAACCAAACCTTGTATAGTCATCCACAATTACTAAACCATAATGTTTACCACCTAGGCTTTGAGTTCTTGTTGGACCAAATAAATCAATGTGTAGCAACTCAAGTGGTCTTTTAGTAGAGATGTCTTCCTTTGGTTTAAAAGAACTTTTTGTTTGTTTTCCCATTTGGCAAGCATCACAAGTGATGTCTTTGTCAAACTTTATCAAATGAAGACCTCTTACTAATTCTTTCTTTACAAGTTTGTTTATTTGAAACATACTTGCATGGCCCAATCTCTTGTGCCATAACCACTTTTCAGATTCTTTAGAGTGAAGATAAGCTACATTTTGATCCTTTAATTCATCAAGAGTAAGTCCATACATATTATTGAAATGCTTGGCAACAAACATCACTTCATTTGTCTTTTCATTAACAACACAACATTCAAGCCTTTTGAAAACAACTAAATATCCTAAATCACACAGCTGACTTATACTCAAAAGATTGTGCTTTAAACTACATACCAAAAGCACATCATCAATGAAAGTAGATTGCTCATTACCTACTTTTCCAACAGCAATGATTTTACCTTTACCATCATCTCCAAAAGTCATAAAACCTCCATCATACTTATTTAGTTTGATGAAGTAGGTTGACCTTCCAGTCATGTGCCTTGAACATCCACTATCCATGTACCACATGTCCTTTTTGTTCTTGGATGCTAGGCAAATTTGCATGATGAGTTTCAAGTAGCCTTAGGTATCCAAATTAATTTGGATCCTTTGAAGTTAATCCATCTTGGTTGCCTAAGTGCATTGAAATCACAAACAATATTGTAAACTTTGTTTCCAACAACTCTTTTTTCAATGAAGCATTGTGCATATGAGTGACCAAATTTCTAGCAATTAACACAATGATTTTCTGATGTGTGCCGTTGAAGTTGAGGTGAGTTATATTGCTTGAAATGATTAAATGGTTGAAATTTTCTGGTTTTTGGAGGAGATGCATTTCTTTTGACAAATTGATTTTTATTAAAGTTATTCCTCTTTACAAAAGCATTTTCACCAGAATTTTTTTGAACATTTTTACCTTTTGAATATGAGGTTTTGTTGTAAAAAGGTGGTTTCTTGAAAACAGCCTCATTTTTCAAAATGTAACCCAAACCTGGCCGGTTTGAACTCGGTTCAGTTCTTGGTGAAGGCTCAGTTTCACTTGTGTATACTTCATCAAATTTTTCTTTAAGTGTTGGAGTATTTTCGATACCAGATTTGTTTGGTATGGTTTTGGTATTTGATAAAGAAGCCACAAATTTTATAGAGGAAATATTAGAAACTGCATCTTCCTTGGCTATGTAGCCTAAACCAGATTTTTCAAACAATGGTCTTTGACTTGCAAATAATTTGTCCAAGTTACTAGAACCTTGAGCAAATTTTGCTAAGTCACCATTCAGCCTTTTAATCATGTCATTTAATCTTTCATTTTCAGCAATTAACTCATGTGAAGGATCCACAATGTGCTTTTCTTTTAATTTTTCAAGTTCAGATTTTAGAAATCTGTTTTCTTCAATGATGTCCAAAGCACATTCAGTTTCCTTCACTTTTTCTTTTAAAAACTCATTTTCAGCTCTTAACACATCTCTTTCAGATCTGCATTCATTGTATTTGTCAAGCAGTTTTGAGGTGTTTAAGGTAAGATCATCAATAATAGCATGCAAGTCCTCAATGGTCAAATCATAATAATTTACCTCATCAAGATTGTTGTTTCCAGCCATGACTTGAAGTGTCCAGCCTCCTTGCAATGATGACACATCACTTTGCTCAAGTCGATCTTGTGCTCCTTTGAACTTGAACCTTTGTATTTGTCCTTGTTCTTCATCATTCTTCTAAATCTCCTAGCAAAAAAACAAAAGCTCGTCAACTGAAATACAATCACTAGACTCACTCTCTTTCGGTTCTATTTGTGACTTGAGAGCTATTCCCTTTTTCTTTGAGTCTGTGTTTGTGTGTGTGGCTTCATAGGCAAGGAGTTTTCCTCTCAGCTCATCATAGGTTATGGGACTTATGTTGTTACTCTCAGTTAGGACAGTGGCAGTGTTTTCCCATTCTTTTGTGAGGCTTCTAAGGAGTTTTCTCACCAAGGTTTGTTCTGCATAGTTTGTACCCATAGCATCAAGGTTGTTGATTATGATTGAGAATCTCTTAAATGCTTCATCAATGCTTTCTCCATCCTTCATGCTAAATATCTCGTACTCTTTTCGCAGCATATCAATCCTCGTTTCTTTTACTTGTTTGGTGCCTTCGTGTGTAACTTGGAATTTTTCCCAGATTTCTTTGGCTGTCTTGCATCTAGACACCTTCTGGTACTCTTCAAAGCTGATAGCACAATGAAGAAGGTTGATTGCTTTAGCGTTCAGCTCTATCTTCTTCTTGTCATCTTCATTCCATTCAGCTTCTTCTTTTGGAGTCACCACTCCATCAGCACTTGTTTTTGTTGGGATATTGGGACCACTCACAACGATCTTCCATATATTGTAGTCAATGGATTGGATGAAGATCCATATCCTTTCTTTCCAGTAGGAATAGTTCTTCCCGTTGAAGAAAGGTGGCCGGTTGTTTGACTGGCCTTCAGTGAGGGTGTAAGCAATTGTGGTTGTGCCCAAGTTGTTTGCCATTGGATCTTTGCTCCAAGCGGTTAACCTTGATTCTTGAGACCTTAGATTTTGATACCAATTGAAGGTTGTGGTAGGCTTAGAGAAGGAGGGTTGAATCTATGCCTTCCTTTTTAAGTTGCTGTTATGACCCTTTTTAAACAAAATTACAATTCTGATTCTGTTTGATCTCAACAGCAAAAATTTATGAGACAATTTATTTTTGTCTCATGAATATCAGAAAACAGAACTTAGCAGAGAAGAGAAAAGCAAACACCAACATGTATCCTGGTTCGGTTACCTTGTGCTATGCAACCTACATCCAGTCTCGTCCACAATTATGGAAGAATTTCACTATAGTTAACAGTATTACATACAACAATTTCACACTCAAGCTCTAACCTAACTTGACATTGGCTATGCTAACTCCTAACTATTCACTCTTAGTGCCAACCCAACTAAGAAAGGGATACCAGACAGGTACAAGATACAAGACACTTAACCAACCTAAAGAAATCAGAAAAATAACTTTAGGCTTTTCTCTCAAGTGTATCACTCAGCCTTTTTCCACTCATGGCTTTTACTTGAGCTTTCTCACAATGCCTTTTCTCACAAGAAATTACAGAAAGATAAACGTAGAAAAGTACGTTACAATCACTAAAACATGAAGGAGATTGACTTCATCAGCAGCCTCTTTGTTATGTGCAAAACCAGATTTGCAAACCTCAGATACAGTTCTTCAGTGTTGGCCGAATGCTTCTTTGAAAGAGAGCATTATCCAAGTAGAGGAACTTTACAGAACACAACTCACAAACTCTGGTTTTCTCTCCTTGCCTCTGAATGAACAGCAAGCTTTTTTATATCTCCTTGCATGTTTCTTGGTTCTTCTTCCAAGGTCAACACCTTGAGCCTTGAGCTTTACCAACCCACATGTTCACTTTTCCTCTTTAATCCTCAGAGTAGAAACTCTCCCTCTGACTTTCTCATCTTGACCGAAAGCCACAAAGCAGTAACCATGGAAATCTTCTCATGGTCAACTTGATCTTAGCCATTGAAAAATTACTTGGTCCCCAAGTATCACTTGTGACTGTAGATGTGAAGCAGAATAGGGCAGAGAACAACTTTCCCTTGAATGCCATTTTCGGATAGAGCAGAGAGTTAGGAAGAAGAGAAGAAGATCAGATGCATGCAAGATGAGATGGATTACCTTTAACCAAAGCTTGATTTAGTTTGGATTTTCTGTTTTAGCTTTCTGTGCTTCAAGCTTAAATTTCTCTCTCTCTTGCTTCTTTGGTTACTAGCTTAGTGACGTCGGGATTTTGGCCAGTAAAGAAGTTCATAAAAACAGTCGCGTTGTAGATATAGTCTGTAAACCGACAGAAATCCCTTCGTACAAACGTTTGGGTGTCACAAGTAACAAACCCCTTTAAAATTGATAACCGAGTATTTAAACCTCGGGTCGTCTTCTCAAGGAATTGCAGGGAGGTATGTTCTTATTATTGGTTATGGAGATTGTATATTTGGGGTTTTGAGAATAGGAAGTAAGTAATTTAAATTGCAATTAAAATAAATAAATAACTGTAAAATAAACTTTTGGCAAGGTATGAGAAATTGGAAGTCCAGACCGAATTATCCTTATCAATGATAATAACAATTGAATCTTAATTTTGCTTAGTTAACCCTTGCTTAAAGCAGAGGAAGGTCAAGTGACTAATTAGTTTGATCTTCAAATCCGAGTTAATTCCTAAGAAAAGATTGGGAGTATTGAAATTCAATTCAATTAGAGGAGATAACAATTATCAGTTATGCTGTTGAGTTGGATAACTTCCTGAGTTACTGATTTCTTACCCAAAACCAAAAGGAAAGAAACTAAGTCTACTGGAATAACAATATCTTCAGATGGGAAGCAATAATCATGTAAATAAAAGAAAGCAATAATAACTGAAATATCTCAAATAATATTAATTCAAAGAAAATCATAACATGAAAGGTTCACAAGCCAGTTGGGCAACATAAATCAGATACAAGTAAAAGCATTAGAGTATTCCAAATGGAAGAAAAATATAAAGTAAAAGGAATATTAAACCTGGGATCGAGAGTCACTCTTAAAAACAAAGAGAAGTCCTAAATCCTAATCCTAAGAGAGAGAGAGGAGAGAACCTCTCTCTCTAAAACTACATCTAAAACATGAAAAGTGAATTATGAAAGCATGATCTGAATGGATGCAATCCCTCTACTTTATAGCCTCTAATCTGAGTTCTCTGGGCCAAAAACTGAGTCAGAAATAGCCCAGAAGTCACTTCCAGCGTTTTCTGGTCCGTACAGGTCGCAGACAAGTGACGCGGACGCATGGCTCACACGGCCGCGCGGGTTGCGTTCCTACCAGGTCACGCGTCCGCGTCACCCACGCGTTCGCGTCGCCTGGCATCGAGGCAGCTATGGCAAATTATATATCAAATCGAAGCCCCGAACGTTAGCTTTCAAATGCAATTGGAACCGTGTCGTTTGGACCTCTGTAGCTAATGTTATAGCCATTTGAGTTTGAAGAGGTCAGGCTGGACAGCTTAGCAATTTCTCCGACTTATTGTATTCCTTCTTCTTTTGCATGCTTCCTTCCCATCCTCCAAGCCATTCCTGCCCTATAATATCTAAAAACACTTAACACACATATCAAGGCATCTAATGGTCATAAGAGAGGATTAATAATAAGCAAATATAAGATCAAAGAAGCATGTTTTCAATCAAAGCACATAATTAGGAAGGCAAATGTATGAATAAGTGGGTAAAGAGTTGATAAAATCCACTCAAATAAGCACAAGATAAACCATAAAATATGGGTTTATCAACCTCCCCACACTTAAACAATAGCATGTCCTCATGCTAAGCTCAAGAGAAGCTATAAAGGAATGAAGAGGAATGATAGAATGTATGAGATGCAACCTATGAATGCAACTAAATGCAAAATATTTCTACCTACTTGGTTAAAAATAAATAAGTTCTTCAAGACAAATATGAACTGAATTTCACTAATTCAAATCATAAAATACAACACAAATAATTTGCAAGAAGAAGATAGCTCATGAAAGCAGGGAACATAGAATTGAGCATTGAACCCTTACTGGTAGTGTATATCATTCTAACTCTCAAGTGTCTAGGGTCAATTCTTTCAATTCTCTACTAATCTTACTTTCTATAGCTTGCTCTTCGTCTAACAATCAACAAAAATTTAATGCACCAATACACAAATCAAGAGGTCTTTTAAGGGTTGTAATGGGGTTAGGGTCAAGGTAGGATTGTATTTGGCCAAGTGGACTTAAAATTTGAATCCTTAATTAACATAAACTATTCCACTTAACTTAGGACAATCCATGTAATCATAATATAAAATCTGACTTCCCATTAACTATGTTTTCCACATATTCATGCATTCTAATTTCAAGTACAACTCATATGCATTGCTTTCACCACTTACTTTGGGGCATTTTATCCCCTTTCACTTATTTTGCTCCTTATATATATATATATTTTTTTTTCTTTTGTTTTTCTCAATGCATATGATTAATTTATTGAATGCATGAACATGTCCTAAACATTTCTTTCGCATTTTCAGAAAATTCTAACATACTCAATTCTCAAACCAGATGTTTCCAAACCCACTCTTCCCCACACTTAATTCATAAGCATTCTCACTAGTCTAAGCTAACCAAGGATTCAAATTAAGGGCATTATTGTTTTTCGCTTAGAGTTAATGATGTGCTAAAATAAAGAACAAAGGGGTAAAATAGGCTCAAAATTGGTTTGCAAGGGGTAATGAAGGGTTAAGGTCATATGGGTATGTAAGCTCAGTGAAACAAAGGCCTCAATCATATAAGTGTATGCATACATCAAATAAATGGAAATATAGAATTAAGCAAGACAAAGATCACAATTTTAGAGAGAACAACACACACCAAAAATAAAATTATTGGTTGGTAAAATGCAACCAATCAAATAGGCTCAAAATCTCACTGGTTTTGTGTGTTCAAGCTTTAAACCATGTTCCAAAATAATATTTCTTCAAACAAGTTTTTCAAAAAGTTTTATTCAAATTAGTGAAATACTATATAAAAATTTTTTTGAAAAAGAAAATATTACTTCAACCAAGTAGTAACTAAATGCATAAAATCAAACAAACATGCAAATGCAACGATTAACAAATTAACATTGGTGTTGAGAAGGGATTAGCTAACCTGCGGAGATCGGTATCGACCTCCCCACACTTAAAGATTGCACCGTCCTCGGTGCATGCTGAGATGTGCAGGTGGAGGGGGGTTGTGGTTCCTCAGCTGGTGCTCTCTTGTAGAGGCTTTCTCTTTACCCGTTTTGGTGGCCAACCATGGTGGGTTGTCTCCCACCTAGCACTTTTAGTTAAAGTCCTTAAGTTGGACATTTGATGAGCTTCTTGTCATGGTGGCTTATGCTTGTACTGATCTAGGAATCTCCACCAATGCTTGGAATACCAATAGCCTCCGGGGTCCCAAACTAGGCATGTGAAGCTTCTGAGCAGCTTCAAACAGATTTTCAGGCTCCCGGGGTGATGAATATCAGAATATTTTTCAGGATCCCAAACTTTGGTTCCAAATCCGCTTTTGTTTTGATCTATACTTTTCCATCTGGGCGGTTTGGAAATTAAATTCTCACCACACTGACCAAACATTCTCCGTGATCCACTCAATTGAGCATGATACCAATTCTTGCACTTCGAGTTGAAGCATGGAACCTTATTGAACCTTGTGCACCGGCTCTGAGTATGAGCCATTTCCCTTTCACTCTTAAAGCCGTAGAGAGCTCTAAGCTGGCCATCTGTTTCAAGAAAACCATATTCAAGTGGAATATTGATGATAAAAGACAAGGATTTTACCCACTTGTAGTTTGTGGTGGGCGGTAATGGCCTTGGGATAGGTGTTTCCAGTGGTTCTGTAAGTTCTACTCCCTTATAATCTTCTGTGAATTCTTCCACTTCATCCATCTCTTGATCAGAGTATTCAATTTCTCCCTCATCATCGCTCAAGTCATATATTGGAGGTTGAGAAAAATCTACCTTAGCATCTTCTTCATATTCACTCGGGGAAGATTCTTCTGTCTCAGAGAAATCTCTTGCGGATGCAAGGTCGTCACTAAGAGAATAAGTCTCGTGATCATCATCATCAAGGAAACCTGTGTCCTGGGTTATTCCGTTAAGTTCTTCATAAGATATTTGCATTGGAGGTGGTGCAAAATCCTCCTCAGCATCAATTGTAACATCCTTGACGGAGTTCTCCACAACAACCGACTCTTCTTCTTCTGCAATGACAGCATTCTCTACTTGTTCTGGTGCAAAGTTATGCTCTATACTGTTCACTGGAGCTTCCAGCATCTCCTCGGTACTGCGTTCTTCATTGGATTCTCCACATAAAGCCATGGGGGTCTATTGAGGGGCTGAGCGTCCGGAAGACAATTGTTTTGGCCTCTCCACCATTGCTTGCTCCAGTTGATGAAGGACTGTAGTACATTGTTTTAGTGATTCTTCGAGGCTACGGGTGCACGAAATTGTGATCAATACTTTTCATAAATCAAATAATCCCCGGTAATGAATCCAAAAACTTGGTGTTCAATACCATGGCATAAACACAACTTCGCACAACTAACCAGCAAGTGTACTGGGTCGTCCAAGTAATAAACCTTACGTGAGTAAGGGTCGATCCCACAGAGATTGTTGGTATGAAGCATGCTATGGTCACCTTGTAAATCTTAGTCAGGCAAACTCAAATGGGTATAGTGATAAACGCATAAAACATAAAGATAAAGATAGAGATACTTATGTAATTCATTGGTAGGAATTTCAGATAAGCGTATGAAGATGCCTTCCCTTCCGTCTCTCTGCTTTCCTACTGTCTTCATCCAATCCTTCTTCCTCCTTTCCATGGCAAGCTCAAGCAAGGGTTTCACCGTTGTCAGTGGCTACCTCCCATCCTCTCA
>NC_029781.3:55135558-55135960 GCF_000817695.3 Arachis duranensis
ACACACAAACTCATAGTAAAGTCCAGAAAAGTGAATTTTAACTAAAAACTAATAAAAATATACTAAAAACTAACTAGATCATACTAAAAACATACTAAAAACAATGCCAAAAAGCGTATAAATTATCCGCTCATCAGCTACCCTGTGATTTTGACTTTGATGGATATGGGTACTGTGTATAGCGGAGTGGTGGTTCTTGGGGGTAATTGGATTGGCATTGGGGCGGATAAGGATCGTATGGTGGCGAATGGCGAAAAGAAGCTTGTGAGTGTGGTGGTTCGAGGTCATGTTGAGAGGATGGTCTATAGGCACGGGGTGGGGTTGTTGGTAGTTACAAGGTTGTCCACCATATCTTTCAGCTGGGTATGCATTGTAGAATGGTCGTTGTCCATGATATCTTGG
>NC_029781.3:55136065-55138903 GCF_000817695.3 Arachis duranensis
GCTGTAGTTTCTATTTCCTTCAACAAAGTTAGAACCAAACTCAAAGCGAGAGGGGTGAGAGTTCATAGTATCAAATAAAGATAAAAAGGAAAAATAAAAATAAATAAGCAAGCAAAAAAAAAGAAAAATATTTACAATAACCAATAATAAGGCACACGTTTGCAATTCCCTGGCAACGGCGCCATTTTGACGTCAGAATTTTTGCCAGTAAAGAATTTCATAAAAACAATCGCATTGTAGATATAGTCTCTAAACCGACAGAAATCCCTTCGTACAAACGTTTTGGTTGTCACAAGTAACAAACCCCTAAATAAAATGTTAACCGAGTATTTAAACCTCGGGTCGTCTTCTCAAGGAATTGCAGGGAGGTATGTTCTTATTATTGGTTATGAAAAAGGTAAAATTGGGGTTTTGAGAGTGATGAATAAATATGGCAAATAAATTAAATGGCAATTAAAATAAATAAATACTGTAAAGCAACTTTTGGCAAAATGAGAGAAATTAGAAGTCCAACTTAGTTATCTCTCTCAACAATAATGAAAGTTGTATCTTAATTCCACTTTGTTAACCCTTGAAGCAAAGGTAAGTCAAGGGACTAATTAGTTTGACCTTCGAATCCTATTTATTTCCTAAGAAAAGGTTGGGATTATTGAAGTTCAGTTCAATTAGCAAAGATAACAGTTATCAATTATGTTGAGCTAAGATAACTCCTGAGTTACTGATTTCTTAACCAGGACCAAAAAGAAGGAAATTAAATCTTAAGCACTGGTGAGGAATGATCTTCCTGCAGTCCGCCGCTGGTGGTCTCGCATCGGCATCCTCCTATGGCACGTCAGCTCGACGGCCTAGCTGTGTAATCAGATAAGGAAAGGGGAGAGTGCCGCGGACGTGGACCCCGGCCATATAATGCCGGATGAAGCGTGGTAGATAAAGGTCCTTACGCTCCATCACACACCATAGGAGGGTGATCATGGCAGCTAGAATCTCTGTCTCATGAGTACTCGGCATCACATAATTGCTCAAGATCTGATGCCATAACCGAGCCTCATCATTTAGGTACACCCGCTTGATACCCTTGGGCAGGGTGGTGTCCTGACCCATCTCCCAAGGAACAGTCGGGTCTAGAGCTATCCTGGCCTTGACAGCGTCCCAGTCAAACCTCAAGAAACGCATGTCCTCCTCAGCCTGTTTGTAACCATCCGGCTGGTCGGACTTAGGTGGGAGCTGTAGAATGTCCTCGATGGCCTCCTCAGTGACCAATATCTGCTTCCCTCTCAGGTTCACTGCATCTAGGGTAGTGAGGTAGTAGTTGCAGTAGAATTCCCTAACCCAAGATGTATTGACCTCTGTCAGTGCCCTTTCCAGAAAGAACCAGCCTCTTTGCTTGATTTGCTCAGTGGTGTGCTGCTGGAGTGCTTCTGGAAATTTCAGAAATCTTTCCAGGTATAGATTTCTGGAGTCTACACACGCCGGATACTTCAGCTCACAGTACCGGTTTGCAAATTTGATAGAATCGTTTGCAGGGAGTAGCTGGTCAGCCTTTTCCTACTGTGTAAAGTTCTTCTCCCGCCATGAAGAATCATGCATTAGGTCAATGATGGACTGGGAGGAATCACCTCTTTTGCGCTTGCCAGTAACCTTGCCTTTTCCCTTCCTCTGTGAGGTAGACATCCTGAAAGATGGAAAAGCAGAATATGGATAAAAATAGGAAAGCAGATAGGCAAATAAACAAAGGAAACTCAAAGCAGCAAAGGAGAATAAGAATGAGGTCAATGAGTTAGGAAATATGCATTAAGGATTGTATAGCAGTTGAAAAATTTGAAAGGAATAATGTACAATCCAAAATCTATCAGAATTCAAGTTAAATAAAAAAATTGTCATTATGCCATGGTTAGAAAGTTAGAGGAAATTGAAAAGTCAGAAAAGAGATTTTAAAAAGTTAGTACGGGGATAATTTGAAAAAAAGAAGTTAGTAAATTAAAAGTAGTGGATCAATAAGATGTGAGTAAAGTAAGTGGCATAAAGAAAATATTCCATGTAACAAGGATTCACATGTAGGAAAAGAAGTAACTCATAGCCAAATAAGGAAAACAATTGGATGCTGATTCAAAGGGACATAAAGAAGAATTGGAATCAGAACATCACAGAAGCAGTTTATAAACCAGGAAATCAAAGAGGATAAGAAAGCACGCCCTGGCATTCATGAAATGGTTTGGGTAAAGCAGAGTAAAACAGAGTTCAAAATGCCAAACCAGAACATGAATGAAAATAATTTATAGAAATTTGGGCAGCATTCCGGCTAAATATGGATTATCTCGGAAAATAAACAGCAATTAAAACAGTGCATATGAATTAAAAGGCAAGCTGCAGGTATGGACATATAAGATAAACATGAAAGTTCAGAGTAAAAAGCAGCAAATGCAGGAAATCACAGCATATGAATAAGGTCACAGCAACAGTAGAATAGCAGATTTGATAAAACAGAAACATGAACAGTGCAAGTAAATAGACCTAAATCCACTAACCACATCCTAGGCTACCTAAAAACCTAAAATCCACTACAACATGCATATCTAACTAGCCTAAACATGAACAAAAACGGAAAATTAACAAAAGCTACGAATGGAGAAAAGGGTGCGTGTTGCGGAACCTGGTAGGCTAAGAAGGAGATTGGGATAGAGAATGGCTGGGTGGTGGCGGCAGCGGCGTCCAGTGCAGTGGCTGGCGGTGGTGGGCACGGCGACTGGAACGATGGTGGTGTGGAGGGGAAGCAGTGGCGGAGGAGGGGGAAGGAAGAAGGAGGAAGAAAGAAGGGGGAAGGAGGGAGGGAGGGGGTTG
>NC_029781.3:55139089-55144073 GCF_000817695.3 Arachis duranensis
GGTGCGCGACTGCTAGGGTTCGCGTGGCTGGGGGGTTATACTATGAAATCCACGCAGTCGCGTGGGGCACGCGGTCGCATGGTATGGGTGAGAAAAGGGTAGACGCGATCACGTGGGTTGCGCAATCGCATGAGAAGGGTAGGATAAGAGTGGACGCGATCACGTCGCTGAAATTAGTGCTAAACGCATGATTCCAGCGCCGTTTCAGCGCAACTCTCTGTCTCCTTCTGGGGTGATGTGCAATCCATGCAGCACGATCGCATCGCTCACGCGGTCATGCGATCGCGTGGGCCAATTTGTCTAAACGCACAAGGGCAGCACGATGCCAGCCCAACTCTCTGGGCGTTGGGGTTATGCGCCGAGTTCCAGGGCACGCGACCGCGTGGGTGACGCGGACGCGAGGGGGTGTGTTATCGCAATTGACGCGATCGCATGATTGATGCGGTCGCGTCGCACACCACTTTTTTTTTTGAAATAAAATGCAGAATGCAGTGATTAACATGAATGCTATGCATGATTCCAGGTTAATATTAAAACGAAAAAGGAAAAATGAAAGCAGTAAACAAGAAATAAAGTGAAAAAGAAGCGACCATACCATGGTGGGTTGTCTCCCACCTAGCACTCTTAGTTAAAGTCCTTAAGTTGGACATTGGAAGAGCTTTCTGCTATGCTGGCTTATGCTTAAATTCGTCCAAAAATCTCCACCAGTGCTTGGAATGCCAATAGCCTCCGGGATCCCAAACTAGGCATGTAAAGCTTCTGAGCATCTTCAAACAGAATATCAGGCTCCCGGAATGATAAATGCCAGGATAGAGTCCATGATTCCAAGCCTTGCTTTTAAATCCGCCTCCGTCTTGATCTACATGTTTCCCTTCGGACGGTTTAAAAAGTAGAATCTCACCATGGTGACCGAACGTTCTCCGTGATCCATGCAATTGAGCATGATACCAATCCGTGTACTTCGAAGTGAAGCGTGGAACCTTGTTGAGCCTTGTGCACCGGCTCTGAGTATGAGCCATTTCCCTTTTTCTCTTAAAGCCGCAAAGAGCTCTAAGCTGGCCATCTGTTTCAAGCAAACCATATTCAAGTGGAAAATTAAAGATAAGAGTTAAGGATTTTACCCACTTGAAGTCTGTGTTGGGTGGTAATGGCCTTGGGATGGGTGTTACTAGTGGCTCTGCAAGCTTTACTCCCTTGTGGTCTTCAGTGAATTCCTCCACCTCTTTGCAAATTTCTTCAACTTCACCCATGTCTTGATCAAAGTCATTGATATCTTCCTCGTCACTTGAGTCATAAATAGAAGGTTGAGAAAAGTCGACTTCTGCATCATTTTCGTATTCACTTGGGGAAGATTCTTCTGTCTCAAAGAATTCACTTGCAGATGCAAGTTCATCACTGAGAGAACAGGACTCGTGATCATCATCATCAAGGAAACCTGCGTCCTGGGTTATGCCGTCCAGTTCTTCATAAGATATTTGCATTGGTGGCGGTGCAAAATCTTCCTCGGCGTCAATTGTAACATCCTTGACGGAGTTTTCCATGACAACCGACTCTTCCTCTTCTGCAATGACAGCTTTCTCTACTTGTTCTAATACGAAGCTATGCTCTATGCTGTTCACTGGAGCTTCCAGCGTCTCCTTTGTACTGCTTTCTTCATTGGATTCTCTGCATAAAGCCATGGGGGTCTGTTGTGGGGCTGAGCGTCCGGAAGACAATTGTTTTAGCCTCTCCACCATTGCTTGCTCCAGTTGATGAAGGACTGTAGTACATTGTTTTAGTGATTCTTCGAGGCTACCCTGTGATTCTGACTTTGATGGATATGGGTACTGTGTATGAGGGAGCGGTGGTTCTTGGAGGTAATTGGACTGGCATTGGGGCGGATAAGGATCGTATGGTGGCGAATGGCGAAAAGAAGCTTGTGAGTATGGTGGTTCGAGGTCATGTTGAGAGGATGGTCTATAGGCACGTGGTGGGGCTTGTTGGTAGTTACAAGGTTGTCCACCATATCTTTCAGCTGGGTATGCATTGTAGAATGGTCGTTGTCCATGATATCTTGGAGGGTATTGTTGCCTAAAGGGTTGATTAGATCCCCTTGACTGCATCCATCCTTGATTGGTCTGACCTTGATGCATATTCCTTCTGTGGTTTCTATTTTCTTCAACAAAGTTAGAACCAAACTCAAAGCGAGAGGGGTGACAATTCATAGTAGTTATCAGAAATAAGGGGGAAAGAGAAAAAAAACAAATAAACAGTAAAAGAAAAATATTTTTGTTATTTTTTTATTTTTTATTAATTTTTTTTGAAAATATTTACAATAACCAATAATAAGGCACACGTTTGCAATTCCCCGGTAACGGCGCCATTTTGACGTCGGGATTTTTGCCAGTAAAGAAGTTCATAAAAACAGTCGCGTTGTAGATATAGTCTCTAAACCGACAGAAATTCCTTCGTACAAACGTTTGGGTGTCACAAGTAACAAACCCCTTTAAAATTGATAACCAAGTATTTAAACCTCGGGTCGTCTTCTCAAGGAATTGCAGGGAGGTATGTTCTTATTATTGGTTATGGAGATTGCAAATTTGGGGTTTTGAGAATAAGAAGTAAGTAATTTAAATTGCAATTAAAATAAATAAATAACTGTAAAATAAACTTTTGGCAAGGTATGAGAAATTGGAAGTCCAGACCGAATTATCCTTATCAATGATAATAACAATTGAATCTTAATTTCACTTAGTTAACCCTTGCTTAAAGCAGAGGAAGGTCAAGTGACTAATTAGTTTGATCTTCAAATCCGAGTTAATTCCTAAGAAAAGATTGGGAGTATTGAGATTCAATTCAATTAGAGGAGATAACAATTATCAGTTATGCTGTTGAGTTGGATAACTTCCTGAGTTACTGATTTCTTACCCAAAACCAAAAGGAAGGAAACTAAGTCTACTGGAATAACAATATCTTCAGATGGGAAGCAATAATCATGTAAATAAAAGAAAGCAATAATAACTGAAATACCTCAAATAATATTAATTCAAAGAAAATCATAACATGAAAGGTTCACAAGCCAGTTGGGCAACATAAATCAGATACAAGTAAAAGCATTAGAGTATTCCAAATGGAAGAAAAATATAAAGTAAAAGGAATATTAAACCTGGGATCGAGAGTCACTCTTAAAAACAAACAGAAGTCCTAAATCCTAATCCTAAGAGAGAGAGAGGAGAGAACCTCTCTCTCTAAAACTACATCTAAAACATGAAATGTGAATTATGAAAGCATGATCTGAATGGATGCAATCCCTCTACTTTATAGCCTCTAAATCTGAGTTCTCTGGGCCAAAAACTGAGTCAGAAACAGCCCAGAAGTCACTTTCAGCGTTTTTTGGTCCGTACATGTCGCGGACAAGTGACGCGGCCGCGCGGGTTGCGTTCCTACCAGGTCACGCGTCCGCGTCACCCACGCTTTCGCGTCGCTTGGCATCGAGGCAGCTATGGCAAATTATATGTCAAATCGAAGCCCCGGACGTTAGCTTTCCAACGCAACTGGAACCGTGTCGTTTGAACCTCTGTAGCTAAAGATATAGCCGTTTGAGTACGAAGAGGTCAGGCTGGACAGCATAGCAATTTCTCCGACTTATTGTATTCCTTTTACTTTTGCATGCTTCCTTCCCATCCTCCAAGCCATTCTTGCCCTATAATATTTGAAAACACTTAACACACATATCAAGGCATCTAATGGTCATAAGAGAGGATTAATAATAAGCAAATATAAGATCAAAGAAGCATGTTTTCAATCAAAGTACATAATTAGGAAGGCAAATGTAAAACATGCGAATTGTATGAATAAGTGGGTAAAGAGTTGATAAAATCCACTCAAATAAGCACAAGATAAACCATAAAATATGGGTTTATCACTTAGGGAGGAAGCTTTATCTCTTTCTCTTTCTTAGTTTTCTGAAGCCTTGATGTGACTTGTTTGGAGAGGAGAGGAACGTTGCTTCTGGTAAGGCAAGATAGTGGGAAATTGAAAATCAATTTCGGGCTTGAATCGGGTTCTTCACTACTTCAGCCCGTTGGTGCCTTGCTTTGCTTCATTGATGAATTTTGCTTGAGATGAATGATTTGGGCTTGTCTTTATTTTTCACTTACCATTCAGCCCATTAGCATATTTCTTTTGTTTGATGTTGGGCTGCTGCAACACTTGTTTTTGGCCTGCATCACTTATCAACAATAATCAAAACTAAATGGGTGATTAGCCTACTAATAAAATGTTTGTCATCATCAATTTTATTAATTAATTTCTTAACTCAACATAGTAGTAATTGCATTGATACTCGGGGTACAGCAGAGCTCCACACCTTAATCTATGGTGTGTAGAAACTCCACCGTTGAAAATACATAAGAACAAGGTCTAGGCATGGCCGAGAGGCCACCTCCCATGATCTAAGAACTAGACGTCCAAAGATATGATCTAAGATAGCATAGGACTGATCAAAGATATCCAAATACAATAGCAAAAAGGTCCTAATTATAGAGAACTAGTAGCATAGGGTTTACAAAAATGAGTAAATGACGTAAAAATCCACTTCCGGGCCCACTTGGTGTGTGCTTGGGCTGAGCATTGAAGTTTTCATGTGTAGAGACTTTTCTTGGAGTTAAACGCCAGCTTTTGTGCCAGTTAGGGCGTTTAACTCCAGCTTTCGTGCCAGTTTTGGCGTTAAACGCCAGAATTCTTGAGCTGACTTGGAATGCCTGTTTGGGCCATCAAATCTCGAGCAAAGTATGGACTATTATATATTGCTGGAAAGCCTAGGATGTCTACTTTCCAACGAAATTGAGTGCGTGCCAATTGGGCTTCTGTAGCTCCAGAAAATCTACTTCGAGTGCAGAGAGGTCAGAATCCAACAGCATCTGCAGCCCTTTTCAGCCTCTGAATCAGATTTTTGCTCAGGTCCCTCAATTTCAGCCAGAAAATACCTGAAATCACAGAAAAA
>NC_029781.3:55144147-55148415 GCF_000817695.3 Arachis duranensis
ATTGCCCCCAAGCAACTAAAAATCAAATAGGATAAAAGAAGAGAATATACAATGAATTCCAAAAACATCTATGAAGATCAGTATTAATTAGATGAGCGGGGCTTTTAGCTTTTTGCCTCTGAATAGTTTTGGCATCTCACTTTATCCTTTGAAGTTCAGAATGATTGGCTTCTATAGGAACTCAAAATCTAGATAGTGTTATTGATTCTTCTAGTTAAGTATGATGATTCTTGAACACAGCTACTTTATGAGTCTTGGCCGTGGCCCAAAGCACTCTGTTTTCCAGTATTACCACCGGATACATCCATGCCACAGACACATAACTGGGTGAACCTTTTTAGATTGTGACTCAGCTTTGCTAGAGTCCCCAATTAGAGGTGTCCAGGGTTCTTAAGCACACTCTTTTTGCTTTGGATTACGACTTTAACCGCTCAGTCTCAAGTTTTCACTTGACACCTTCACGCCACAAGCACATGGTTAGGGACAGCTTGGTTTAGCCGGTTAGGCCAGGATGTTATTCCTGTAGGCCCTCCTATCCACTGATGCTCAAAGCCTTGGATCCTTTTTATTATCCTTGCCTTTTGGTTTAAAGGGCTATTGGCTTTTTCTGCTTGCTTTTTCTTTTTCTTTCTCTCTTTTTTTTTCGCATATACTCTATTTTTTTCTGCAAGCTTTTCACTGCTTTTTCTTGCTTCAAGAGCCAACAATTTTAACATTCATGAGCCAACAATTTTAACATTCATGAACAACAAATTCAAAAGACATATGCACTGTTCAAGCTTTCATTCAGAAAACAAGAGTATTGCCACCACATCAAAATAATTAATCTGTTATAAAATTCAAAATTCATGCAATTCTTCTCTTTTTCAATTAAGAACATTTTTCATTTAAGAAAGGTGATGGATTCATAGGACATTCATAACTTTAAGGCATAGACACTAAGACAGTAATGATCATGTAATAAGACACAAATATAGATAAACATAAGCATAAAAATTCGAAAAATAGAAAAATAAAGAACAAGGAGATTAAAGAACGGGTCTACCTTAGTGATGGCGGCTTGTTCTTCCTCTTGAAGATCTTATGGAGTGCTTGAGCTCCTCAATGTCTCTTCCTTGCCTTTGTTGCTCCTCCTTCATGACTCTTTGATCTTCTCTAATTTCATGGAGGAGGATGGAATGTTCTTGGTGCTCCACCCTTAGTTGTCCCATGTTGGAACTCAATTCTCCTAGGGAGGTGTTGATTTGCTCCCAATAGTTTTGTGGAGGAAAGTGCATCCCTTGAGGCATCTTAGGGATTTCATGATGACGAATTTCCTCATGTCTATGAGTGGGATCTCTTGTTTGCTCCATCCTCTTCTTAGTGATGGGCTTGTCCTCATCAATGAGGATGTCTCCCTCTATGTCAATTCCAACTGAATTACAGAGGTGACAAATAAGATGAGGGAAGGCTAAGCTTGCCAATGTAGAGGACTTGTCCACCACCTTATAAAGTTCTTGGGATATAATCTCATGAACTTCTACTTCCTCTCCAATCATGATGCTATGAATCATGATATCCCGATCTATAGTAGCTTCAGACTGGTTGCTAGTGAGAATGATTGAGCGTTGGATAAACTCCAACCATCCCCTAGCCACGGGCTTGAGGTCATGCCTTCTCAGTTGAACCGGCTTCCCTCTTAAATCTCTCTTCCATTGAGTGCCCTATTCACAAATGTCTATGAGGACTTGGTCCAACCTTTGATCAAAGTTGACTCTTCTAGTGTAGGGGTGTTCATCTTCTTGCATCATGGGCAAGTTGAATGCCAACCTTACATTTTCTGGACTAAAATCTAAGCATTTCCCCCGAACCATTGTAAGCCAATTCTTTGGGTCCGGGTTCACACTTTGATCATGGTTCTTGGTGATCCATGCATTGGCATAGAACTCTTGAACCATTAAGATTCCGACTTGTTGAATGGGGTTGGTAAGAACTTCCCAACCTCTTCTTCGGATCTCATGTCGGATCTCCGGATATTCACTCTTTTTGAGTTTGAAAGGGACCTCGGGGATCACCTTCTTCATGGCCACAACTTCATAAAAGTGGTCTTGATGCACCCTTGAGATGAATCTCTCCATCTCCCATGACTCGGATGTGGAGGCTTTTGCCTTCCCTTTCCTCTTTCTAGAGGTTTCTCCAGCCTTAGGTGCCATAAATGGTTATGGAAAAATAAAAAGCAACACTTTTACCACACCAAACTTAGAAGGTTTGCTTGTCCTCGAGCAAAAGAAGAAAGAAGAGAGTAGAAGAAGAAGAAATAGAGGAGATGGAGGGGGGCTTTGTGTTTCGGCCAAGGGGGAGAAGTGGTGTTTAGGTTGTGTGAAAATGAAGGAGTGAAGATGGGTTTATATAGGAGTGGAGAGGGGGGTATGGTTCGGCCATTATGGGTGTGTTTGGGAGGGAAAGTGGTTTGAATTTGGATGGTGGGGTAGGTGGGGTTTTATGAAGGATGGATGTGAGTGGTGAAGAGAATGGTGGGATTTGATAGGTGAGGGGTTTTTGGGGAAGAGGTATTGAGGTGATTGGTGAATGGGTGAAGAAGAGTGAGAGTGGTGGGGTAGGTGGGGATCCTGTGGGGTCCACAGATCCTGAGGTGTCAAGGATAGCTCATCCCTGCACCAAGTGGCGTGCAAAATGCCCTTTCTGCCAATCCTGGCGTTAAACACCGGGCTGCTGCCCTTTTTTGGCGTTTAACGCCAGCTGCTTGCCCATTCCTGGCGTTAAACACCAGTCTGGTGCCCATTTCTGGCGTTAAACGCCCAGAATGGTGCCAGACTAGGTGTTAAACGCCCATTATGCTGTCTTCACTAGCGTTTAAATGCCACCAAGTTTTCCTCCAGGGTGTGCTATTTTCTTTTTGTTTTTCATTATATTTTTGCTTTTTCAATTGATTTTGTGACTTCATATGATCATCAACCTACAGATAACATAAAATAACAAAGGAAAATAGATAAATATAACATTGGGTTGCCTCCCAACAAGCGCTTCTTTAATGTCAGTAGCTTGACAGTGGGCCCTCATGGAGCCTCACAGATGTTCAGAGCAATGTTGGAACCTCCCAACACCAAACTTAGAGTTTGAATGTGGGGGTTCAACACCAAACTTAGAATTTGGTTGTGGCCTTCCAACACCAAACTTAGAGTTTGACTGTAGGGGCTCTGTTTGACTTTGTTTTGAGAGAAGCTCTTCATGCTTCCTCTCCATGGTTATAGAGGGATATCCTTGAGCCTTAAACACAAAGGATTCTTCATTCACTTGAATGATCAATTCTCCTTTGTCAACATCAATCACAGCCTTTGCTGTGGCTAGGAAGGTTCTGCCAAGAATGATGGATTCATCCATGCACTTTCCAGTCTCTAGGACTATGAAATCAGCAGGGATGTAATGGTCTTCAATCTTTAACAGAACATCCTCTACAAGTCCATAAGCTTGTTTTCTTGAATTTTCTGCCATCTCTAGTGAGATTCTTGTAGCTTGTACCTCAAAGATCCCTAGCTTCTCCATTACAGAGAGAGGCATGAGGTTTATGCTTGACTCTAGGTCACACAGTGCCTTCTCGAAGGTCATGGTGCCTAATGTACAAGGTATTGAGAACTTCCTAGGGTCCTGTCTCTTTTGAGGTAATCTCTGCCTAGTCAAGTCATCCAGTTCTTTGGTGAGCAAAGGGGGTTCGTCCTCCCAAGTCTCATTACCAAATAACTTGTCATTTAGCTTCATGATTGCTCCAAGGTACTTAGCAACTTTCTCTTCAGTGACATCTTCGTCCTCTTCAGAGGAAGAATACTCATCAGAGCTTATGAATGGCAGAAGGAAATTCAATGGAATTTCTATGGTCTCAGTGTGAGCCTCAGATTCCCATGGTTCCTCATTAGGGAACTCATTGGAGGCCAGTGGATGTCCATTGAGGTCTTCCTCAGTGGCGATCACTGCCTCTTCCTCCTCTCCAAATTCGGCCATGTTGATGGCCTTACACTCTCCTTTTGGATTCTCTTCTATATTGCTTGGAAGAGAACTAGGAGGGAGTTCAGTAACTTTCTTACTCAGCTGACCCACTTGTGCCTCCATGTTTCTAATGGAGGACCTTGTTTCAGTCATGAAACTTTGAGTGGTTTTGATTAAATCAGAGACCATGGTTGCTAAGTCAGAGTGGCTCTGCTTAGAATTCTCTGTCTGTTGCTGAGAAGATGATGGAAAAGGCTTGCCATTGCTAAACCTGTTTCTTCCACCAT
>NC_029781.3:55148444-55149810 GCF_000817695.3 Arachis duranensis
GTATGGCATTCAGAGTATCAATCTCAAGAACTCCTTTCTTCTGATTCGTCTCATTATTCACATGATTCCTTTCAGAAGTGTACATGAATTGGTTATTTGCAACCATTTCAATGAGTTCTTGAGCTTCTGCAGGCGTCTTCTTCAGATGAAGAGATCCTCCAGCAGAGCTGTCCAATGACATCTTGGACAGTTCAGACAGACCATCATAGAAGATACCTATGATGCTCCATTCAGAAAGCATGTTAGAAGGACACTTTCTAATCAATTGTTTGTATCTTTCCCAAGCTTCATAGAGGGATTCACCTTCCTTCTGTCTGAAGGTTTGGACTTCCACTCTAAGCTTACTCAATTTTTGAGGTGGAAAGAACTTTGCCAAGAAGGCATTGACTAGCTTTTCCCAAGAGTTCAGGCTTTCTTTAGGTTGTGAATCCAACCATATCCTAGCCTTGTCTCTTATAGCAAAAGGGAATAGCATAAGTCTGTAGACCTCAGGGTCAACCCCATTGGTCTTAACAGTGTCACAGATTTGCAAGAATTCAGCTAAAAACTGATGAGGATCTTACAATGGAAGTCCATGAAACTTGCAATTCTGTTGCATTAGAGAAACTAATTGAGGCTTAAGCTCAAAGTTGTTTGCTCCAATGGCAGGGATAGAGATGCTTCTCCCATAGAAGCCAGGAGTAGGTGCAGTAAAGTCACCCAGCACCTTCCTTGAATTGTTGGCATCGTTGTTGTTTTTGGCTGCCATGTCTTCTTCTTGTTTGAAGATTTTTGTTAGGTCCTCTACAGAGAGTAGTGCTTTAGCTTCTCTTAGCTTTCGCTTCAAGGTCCTTTCAGGTTCAGGGTCAGCCTCAACAAGAATGCTTTTGTCTTTGCTCCTGCTCATATGAAAGAGAAGAGAACAAGAAAGTATGGAATCCTCTATGTCACAGGATAGAGATTCCTTGAGGTGTCAGAGGAAAAGAAGAATAGAAGGAGGAGGTAGAAGAATTCGAACTTATCAAGAGGGATAGAGTTTGAATTATGCATTGAGGAGGAGTGTTAGTCCATAAATAGAAGGATATGAGAAGAGGGGAAGAATTTTTGAAATTAAAGTAAAAGATTTTAAAATAATTAAAAGAAATTTTAAAAATTTGATTGATGATTTTCGAAAATTAAAGTTGGGAAAGAAATAAAGTGATTTTGAAAAAGATTTTGAAATTAGAAATCAAAAGGATATGATTGAAAACTATTTTGAAAAAGATGTGATTAAGAAGATATGATTGAAAAGTCATGGTTTTAAAGAGATATGATTGAAAAACAATTTAAAAAGATTTGATTTTTAAAATTAATGACTTGGCTAACAAGAAATTTAAAAGATATGATT
>NC_029781.3:55149923-55198586 GCF_000817695.3 Arachis duranensis
AAGTATTTTTGAAAATGGAAAGAAATTGATTTTGAAAATATATGATTGAGAAGATATGATTTGAAAAAGATTTGATTTTGAAAAATTATGGAAACTTGAAAAAAATCTGAATTAAAAACAAAATCTTCCCTCTTGTGCCATCCTGGCGTTAAACGCCCAGCCAGGTACCCTGGCTGGTGTTTAAACGCCAGTTTTCCTTCTTCACTAGGCATTTTGAATGCCCAGCTTTTTCTGTGTAATTTCTCTGCTGCATGTTCTGAATCTTCAATTCTCTATATTATTGACTTGAAAAGACACAAATTAAAAATTTTTTTTGAATTTTTAATGATGAGGAATAATCAAAATGCAACTAAAATCAAATAAACAATGCATGCAAGACACCAAACTTAGAAGTTTGTATACTACTGACACTAACAAATTGAGAGTGCATATGAGAAACAACAAAGCACACAAAACAACAGAATTTCAAGATCAGAGCAAGTAAATCATCAAGAACAACTTGAAGATCAATGAAGACACATGATTGAATTCAAAGAATGCATGCAATTGACACTAAACTTAAAATGAGACACTAGACTCAACAAGAAACATAAAATATTTTTGGTTTTTTATGATTCAAACTTAAAATTAGACACTAGACTCAAACAAGAAACATAAAATTATTTTTTGGTTTTAAGATTTTATAATTTTTTTGGATTTTTCGAAAATTGAGTGGAAAAGAAAATAAGGATATCAAAATTCTTATTTGGTCAGTTTCTTATATCTTTCCCAAGCTTCATAGAGGGATTTACCTTCTTTCTACCTGAAGGTTTGAATATCAACTCTAAGCTTGCTTAGCTTTTGAGGAGGAAAGAACTTGGCTAAGAAAGCCGTAACGAGCTTATCCCAAGAGTTCAGGCTATCTTTAGGTTGAGAGTCCAACCATATTCTAGCTCTGTCTCTTACAGCAACAGGGAAAAGCATAAGCCTATAGACCTCGGGATCAACCCCATTGGTCTTAACAGTATCACAGATCTGCAAGAATTTCCCCGCAACGGCGCCAAAATCTTGGTGCACGAAATTGTGATCATCAATGGCGCCATCAACATGGTACGCTCAATTGCAATCTCAACTCTTTATCACAACTTCGCACAACTAACCAGCAAGTGCATTGGGTCGTCCAAGTAATAAACCTTACGCGAGTAAGGGTCGATCCCACGGAGATTGTTGGTATGAAGCAAGCTATGGTCATCTTGTAAATCTCAGTCAGGCAGATTCAAATGGTTATAGAGGATTAATAATTAAAAGATGAATAAAACATAAAATAAAGATAGAGATACTTATGTAATTCATTGGTGAGGATTTCAGATAAGCGTGTGGAGATGCTTTGTCCCTTCTGTCTCTCTACTTTCCTACTGTCTTCATCAAATCCTTCTTACTCCTTTCCATGGCAAGCTGTATGTTGGGCATCACCGTTGTCAATGGCTACAGTCCTGTCCTCTCAGTGAAAATGTTCAACGCGCTCTGTCACAGCACGGCTATTCATCTGTCGGTTCTCAATCATGTCGGAATAGAATCAAGTGATTCTTTTGCATTTGTCACTAACGCCCCACAATCGCGAGTTTGAAGCTCAGCACAGTCATTCAATCCCTGAATCCTACTCAAAATACCACAGACAAGGTTTAGACCTTCTGGATTCTCAAGAATGACTGCCAATGGATTCTAGCTTATACCACGAAGATTCTGATTAAGGAATCCAAGAGATACACATTCAAGCCTTGTTTGCATGTAGAACGGAAGTGGTTGTCAGGCACGCGTTCATAAGTGAGAATGATGATAAGCGTCACATAATCATCACATTCATCAAGTTCTTGGGTGCGAATGAATATCTTAGAATAAGAATAAGCTGAATTGAATGGAAAATAGTAGTAATTACATTGATACTCGAGGTACAGTAGAGCTCCACACCTTAATCTATGGTGTGCAGAAACTCCACCGTTGAAAATACATAAGAACAAGGTCTAGGCATGGCCGAGAGGCCAGCCCCCATGATCTAAGAACTAGACGTTCAAAGATATGATCTAAGATAGCATAGGACTGATCAAAGATATCCAAATACAATAGCAAAAGGTCCTATTTATAGAGAACTAGTAGCTTAGGGTTTACAAAAATGAGTAAATGACGTAAAAATCCACTTCCGGGCCCACTTGGTGTGTGCCTGGGCTGAGTATTGAAGCTTTCATGTGTAGAGACTTTTCTTGGAGTTAAACGCCAGCTTTTGTGCCAGTTTGGGCGTTTAACTCCAGCTTTTGTGCCAGTTCTGGCGTTAAACGCCAAAATTCTTGAGCTGACTTGGAATGCCTGTTTGGACCATCAAATCTTGGGCAAAGTATGGAGTATTATATATTGCTGAAAAGCCCAAGATGTCTACTTTCCAACGCAATTGTGAGAGTGCCATTTGGGCTTCTGTAGCCCCAGAAAATCTACTTCGAGTGCAGGGGGGGTCAGAATCCAACAGCATCTGCAGTCATTTTCAGCCTCTGAATCAGATTTTTGCTCAGGTCCCTCAATTTCAGCCAGAAAATGCCTGAAATCACAGAAAAACATACAAACTCATAGTAAAGTCCAGAAAAGTGAATTTTAAATAAAAACTAATAAAAATATAATAAAAACTAACTAAAACATACTAAAAATATACTAAAAACAATGCCAAAAAGCGTATAAATTATCCGCTCATCATTGGCATTCAACTTGCCTATGATGCAAGAAGATGCATGCCCCTACACTACAAGGGTCAACTTTGATCAAAGGTTGGACCAAGTCCTTATGGACATATGTGTGGAAGGAGCTCAATGGAAAAGAGACTCAAAAGGTAAGCCGGTTCAATTAGGAAGACTGGACCTAAAGCCTGTGGCTAGAGGATGGTTGGAATTCATCCAACGCTCCATCATCCCCACTAGTAACCGATCCGAAGTTACTGTGGATTGGGCCATCATGATCCATCGCATCATGATTGGAGAGGAAGTAGAAGTTCATGAAGTCATCTCTCTTGAATTCTACAAAATAGCCGAAAAGTCCTCTACCTTGGCAAGGCTAGCTTTTCCTCATCTTATTTGCCATCTATGCTACTCAGCTGGAGTTATCATATAAGGAGACATCCTCATTGAAGAGGACAAGCCCATCACTAAGAAGAGGATGGAGAAAACAAGAGAGCCTATTCATGAATCTCAAGAGAGACATGAGGAAGCTCATCATCAAGAAATTCCTGAGATGCCTCAAGGGAAGCATTTTCCTCCAAACAACTATTGGGAGCAACTCAACACTTCTCTAGAAGACTTGAGTTATAACATGGACCAACTAAGGGTGGAACATCAAGAGCACTCCATCATTCTCCATGAGATTAGAGAAGATCAAAGAGCAATGAGGGAGGAACAACAAAGGCAAGGAAGAGACATAGAAGAGCTCAAGGATATCATTGGTCCTTCAAGGAGAAGGCGTCACCATCACTAAGGTGGACTCATTCCTTGTTCTTATTTCTCTGTTTTTCGATTTTTAAGCTTCATGTTTATCTATGTTTGTGTCTTTACTACATGATCATTAGTGTCTAGTAACTATGTCTTAAGGCTATGAATAATTTTATGAATCATTCACCTCTCTTAAATGAAAAATGTTTCTAATTCAAAAGAATAAGAAGTACATGAGTTTCGAATTTATCCTTGAAATTAGTTTAATTATATTGATGTGGTAACAATACTTTTTGTTTTCTGAATGAATGCTTGAACAGTGCATATTTTTGATCTTGTTGTTTATGAATGTTAAAATTGTTGGCTCTTGAAAGAATGATGAACAAGAGAAATGTTATTGATGATCTGAAAAATCATAAAATTGATTCTTGAAGTAAGAAAAAGCAGTGAAGAACAAATCTTGTGGAAAAAAAGTGGCGAATAAAATATATAAAAGAAAAAAAAGAAAAAGCAAGCAGAAAAAGCCAATAGCCCTTAAAACCAAAAGGCAACGGTAAAAAGGATCCAAGGCTTTGAGCATCAATGGATAGGAAGGCCCAAGGAAATAAATCCAAGCCTAAGCGGCTAAATCAAGCTGTCCTTAACCATGTGCTTGTGGCATGCAGGTCCAAGTGAAAAGCTTGAGACTGAGTGGTTAAAGTCATGATCCAAAGCAAAAAGAGTGTGCTTAAGAGCTCTGGACACCTCTAGCTGGGGACTTTAGCAAAGCTGAGTCAAAATCTGAAAAGGTTCACCCAGTCATGTGTCTGTGGCATTTATGTATCCGGTGGTAATAATGGAAAACAAAGTGCTTAGGGCCACGACCAAGACTCATAAAAGTAGCTGTGTTCAAGAATCAACATACTTAACTAGGAGAATTAATAACACTATCCAAAATTATGAGTTCCTACAGATGCCAATCATTCTAAACTTCAAAGGAAAAAGTGAGATGCCAAAACTGTTCAAAACAAAAAGCTACAAGTCCCGCTCATCTAATTAGAACTAATATTCATTGATATTTTGAGATTTATAGTATATTCTCTTCTTTTTATCCTATTTGATTTTTAGTTTCTTGGGGACAAGCAACAATTTAAGTTTGGTGTTGTGATGAGCGGATAATTTATACGCTTTTTGGCATTGTTTTTAGGTAGTTTTTAGTAGGATCTAGCTACTTTTAGGAATATTTTTCTTAGTTTTTATGCAAAATTCACATATCTGGACTTTACTATGAGTTTGTGTGTTCTTCTGTGATTTCAGGTATTTTTTGGCTGAAATTGAGGGACCTGAGTAAAACTCTGATAAGGAGGCTGACAAAGGACTGCTGATGCTGTTGGATTCTGACCAAATGGCGGGCTCTTAACGGCATTGGAAAATAGACGTCCAGAGCTTTCTAGCAATATATAATAGTCCATACTTTGTTCGAGCTTAGATGACGCAAACTGGCGTTCAACGCCAGTTCCATGCTGCATTCTGGAGTAAAATGCCAGAAACACGTCACAAACCAGAGTTAAACGCCAAAAACACGTTACAACTTGGCGTTTAGCTCCAAGAGAAGCCTCTGCACGTGTAAAGCTCAAGCTCAGCCCAAGCACACACCAAAGTGGGCCTCAGAAGTGGATTTCTGTACTTAGACTTTTTTCTGTAAACCCTAGTAGTTAGTCTAGTATAAATAGGACATTTTACTATTGTATTAGACATCGGAGATTTTGCATCTTTGATCATATTTGGGGGCTGGCCATTCGGCCATGCCTGGACCTTCATCACTTATGTATTTTCAACAGCGGAGTTTCTACACACCATAGATTAAGGGTGTGGAGCTCTGCTGTACCTCGAGTTTTAATGCAATTACTACTATTTTCTATTCAATTTAGCTTATTCTTGTTCCAAGATATCCATTGCACTTCAACCTGATGGATGTGATGATCCGTGACACACATCATCATCCATCCTTATGAACGCGTGATTGACAACCACTTCCGTTCTACCTTAGAACGAGCGCATATCTCTTGGATTCCTTGATCAGAATCTTCGTGGTATAAGCTAGAATTATTTGCGGCCATTCCTGAGAATCCGGAAGGTCTAAACCTTGTCTGTGGTATTCTGAGTAGGATTCAAAGATTGAATGACTGTGACGAGCTTCAAACTCGCGATTGTTGGTCGTGATGAGAAACACAAAAGAATCAATGGATTCTATTCCGACATGATCGAGAACCGACAGATGATTAGCCATGCTGTGACAAGAGCATTTAGACCATTTTCACTGAGAGAATGGGATGTAGTCATTGACAACGGTGATGCCCTACATACAGCTTGCCATGGAAAGGAGTATGAAGGATTGAAAGTAAGAAAGCAGTATGTTGCAGAGATTCAACAGGGACAAAGCATCTCCATACACTTATCTGAAATTCCCGTCAATGATTTACATAAGTATTTCTATATTTATTTTATGCTTTATTTATTATTAATTTCGAAAACTACTATAACCATTTGAATCCACTTAACTGAGATTTGCAAGATGACCATAGATTGCTTCATATCAACAATCTCCGTGGGATCGACCCTTACTCACGTAAGGTATTACTTGGACGACCCAGTGCACTTGCTGGTTAGTTGTGCGAAGTTGTGACAAAGTGTAATTCATGTTTGAGAGTGCTACCAAGTTTTTGGTGTCATTGTTGATGATCACAATTTTGTGCACCAACATGTAATGCACTAACTACTAAGCAAGAGATAAATCCATGGGTATTGAAAGGAAGAGATTGTTACCCATGGAGATCGGTCGAACGACCTCCCCACACTTAAAGTTTAGCACGGTCCTCCATGCTACAAGCAATGCACAAAGGACGGTCAGGACCGGAACCGTCACTATCCCCTTCATCAGGGCTCCCATCAATTGGGTTTGAGGTGGATGTGGATATTTCGGGTTCTTCCATGCTAGGGGTAACACAATGCAGAAGCTTTTTGATATGAGTGTATCGGCGGTGGTTGTGCCGCTCATATCTATCAACCTTCCGGTGCAGATCTTCTATCCTTTTATGTGTGGATCTTAGCAGTGGTGGTGATGATGAAGTAGAAGGGAAACTAAGTGGCGGGGCCATGTCAAGGCTTGAGTTGTTCATGGGAAGATGCAAGTATTTCCTGCTTGGGACCACGTCACCTTTAGCCGGAACTATAATCTTCATATCTATGGGTTCCCAAGGAACACCCGCAGTAGCAACTAAATCAGTTACTAATGCTGGAAATGGCAAATTACCCCGGTCGTGGATTTGACCCATCGCTTTCTTGACAAGAAGCGGAATGTTCACCGGTCTCTCCGTAAGAACACACTAAACAAGCAAGGCGAGATCCGCCGTGAAGGACGACTTGTGGGTGCTAGGTAGCACATAATGAGATAGAATCTGGGCCCAAGCTCTAGCTTCTACAGTGAGATAGAGAGCGTCAACCGAACTGTCCTCACTGACATAAGACTTCTTGGTAGCCATCCATGTCGCTTGGTACCGGTAGGACATTAAGCACTTGCTGAATAGCCTCTTCTGAAACTGAGACTTGCTTCCGGCACATGTATACCGACTGAAGAGAGGGAAGATGGTAATTAGTGTAGAATTCTTCCACCCAATAGAGGTTGATCTCCCTTGGTTTCCTCAAAAGAAACTCCCATCCTCGCTTTTCGATGCGGGGTAGAATGCAAGGAGCAACCTTGTCCGGTGAAGCGAGTAAATGCTCAAGATGATAGTTCCTCTCAGCTATGAAGGAGGACATAAGTTCACAGTAGCGGTTGGGGAATTTTGAAGAATCTTTTTCCAGTTTGCTCTTTTCCTTCTCATCAATAGGAGTGGGTGCCTTCACCTTCCTAGATAGGGGTTTTGTTCCTATTATAAGGTGTGCCTTAGAGGTTGACCCTTAGGGTGCCCTTTTTGCGGCAGGTTTTGTTGGAGCTTTCTCTTTGCCTTTCTTGGTGGCTATCCTGAAAAAGGGAGACAAAGTGATCATAGAAGCACGGGTTATACACTTGACATGGGATGCAAGAGGAAGTACAGCATGCAATGGCATGAGAAGAGTGATCTCAAGCGTCCATAACAAAGAGCAAGTCAAGCAATTTCTAGGCAAGTGGCATTCATAATTGGCAAGTATACCTTCTAAGCAAATGAGGGTACGGGTTGAGAGATGGATTGGGAACTTGTGGGTCAAGGCGGATGCCAGATTATTTGACTGGAGCAATGAAGGGTGGTGCCTGCAAAGACACTCCGACGCTCAAGTCAGAATGGATCTGAGAGGTATAAAGTGTGAGGAATGAATGAATACCTGGAGGGACCTGGGTCCTCTATTTATAGGTGATGGTGGCTATCTTATCTTAACTTGTTTGGCTAAGATAAGAGAGACGTTTGAATTCGAAAGTTGGTTAGGGGATCTAGTGGATCGGTTCCAGGCCTTCTAGAGGGGCGAAGCAGGTCGGACCCGGGTAACCGGGTTCGGAGACCATTCCGGGTGTAAGATCCATGGGCCAGATCCATAACATATTCATTTTTTAAATAATTTATGTATGATAAAAAATATGTTTACTTGTTTAGAGTATAAATTTTATTATTATATTTGTAAGTTCATGATTTTAATTATACTTTTAAATACTCTGAATAGATTTATTTTATTATATTATATTTTACATATGAATATATGTTCCATCATGTAATTAAATAAAGATATGTTTTTTAATGAAAATATTTAATAAGAAAACTAACCATGAATTATGTTGGTAAGGAGTGATCCACGGCAAAAGGAGGGATCGAGTGAAAGAACAGGAGATAGTGATGAGGTTGGCGCTGGCTATACTGGGAAGGACAGCGAAGTTACGCCCACAGAAATTCGACGACGTTGTTAAGGGGCAGTAGATCGCAACGACGTTGGCACTTCTTGTCAAGACCGCGACGGTGATGCTTGAAAGGATCGAAGCTACATGATGAAGAAAGAATGGAGGAGTGGAAATGTGCTTCCATTAACAACAGTGGAATTTTGATACTTTAAGAAATTATATCATTATCTATCTCAAATAATAAATTATAAAATAATCCAACTATGGTTAAAATAATGATAAATTAAAATGTGATACATCATGAAAGATAACTTACATATTATTTTAAAGGGGTAGATAGAATTTACCCTAAAAAATATGCATTGCACATGATATATATTTTTTGGAAATTTTTTTAGTCAAAAAATAAATTTCACTTTTTACCAAAATTTTCGTCTTCATTCTAGTATTATTTTGTTTAAATGTTTAAAAAAGATCATCATGCCTCCCATTTATTTAAAAAGGAAGAAAGAAAAGAACACTAATTCCCCACCAAAACCTTTAACCCTTGGTTTCACTTGGAAAGATTTGGTATTGACTACTGGCTATCACTAAATTCAGGAGATGTTTTGAACTTTTCAATTTTTAACTCAGTGTATTCTTGAGTGAGCCTATCCACTCATTCTTTGAAACATTCTTTCAAGTTTGAACTTAAACTCTCTTACTATTATTCCCAAAATAAGGCTAACCCACTCATGCTACTTACTTTCTGTTTATATCTCTCTTTTGTAACAGTCAAGGCGCTCTCATCATTCAATTTAGTTATTTTGACTCCCTCTCCTCCTACATGTATAACTGAAAGGGGTATTTTTTTCGTGTTCTGAATCTTTTGGCTACTAAGGTGTGTCACATAACATTGTGTCATTGTCTTAGAAGGTAAAAGTAAAGGTGAATGTGAAGATACAACACTAGAAATAGATAATGAACCAGACAAACATTACAATTAACAGCGTTGTTAGTGCAAACAAAAAGATGCAATAGAAACTCCACAGGTTTTGAACAATCCAAGAATCTATAAACTAAAGTAAATATTTTACATAGCGTTGCCAAAATTTTATTTTAAAAAACAAGTTTAAGCACCCAATCTCGTCCTCGATTTTCACTACACAAATGCATCCCTCACTGTCAAACCAAAAAGACATTAATCGTCACATATATGTACATATTTTGCTAGTTCAACTCGCCTTTTTTTGCGAGTTAACTAATTGTTGTATGAGTTTCAACTCCTTTTAATGACTCTAATTATAGGCAAAAGTATACATAGAAAAAACTTAAAATGATTGATCATAAAACTTAAAAATGGTGATATATCAAAGACAAATGCATTGCACTGATCATAGTGAATATCTCATATCCTAGTTCGATATGTATTGATCTATATGATTAAAATGGAGACTCAGATCCAAAAGCATTATTACCTTATAAGTTTATGGGGACTCTCAAGCCATCATGAGCAAGCTGCACTCAAATTCCTTCCCTAATCCCAAAATAGAGGATTCAATTGTATCGATTGCTGAAATTCACAACATACCTTATAGTGCAAAGATAGATCTAAGAGAATCGCATACACCTTACTCAAACTACTACCAATCCATCAAATATGAAGTCTAAAAAAAATTCATAAAAACAAAAATGCTTTTGTCCAATGCCCAGATAAGCAATGAACAAACCACTACAGCTGTAACACTTTCCTTCATTCAAGAAACCAATTTGCAAATAAAGTAGCATTTTTTCACAATAAAATTCACTTGAAAGAAGTCATAACATATTAACATATGAAGACAAAAGAATTATTTTGGAGCAGATCATACTACCTATCTGATTTTCTCATTTCCATCGGCAACAATGAAAGAGTCTATAGTTTTCCCACATCTATGAGAAGTTACCACTCTCCAATGTACTTTCTTTACCTACTTCACCACCTCAATGACCTCTGTAACAATTCTAACTTGGTTGATCTACATTATAATAGGGTATATAAAATGTATGAGCTTTAGATGTGAATATTACGATATGTGCTTTTGGTCACCACAATCATTATCACTATTATAAAACTGGAACTGGATGTATCAAGTCTCTGTAGACTTGATAAAAATTAGGTGAGAAAAGAATAAAAACAACAAAGGTCTAATCTGCTTTTAATATATACTTTTTGTGACACGAACTTACAGGAGAAACAGGAATTGCATGAAAGATTATATGTAAATTTAAGAAAACAGTAAATTCATACTTGCGCTTTTCTCTCATGATTTTTAATGGAAATAGAAGACAGAAAGAAAAAAAATAGCAAAAAATCAATTAAAAACAAACTTATCAACAGAGGTAGTAGCCATTACCACGAAATTAAAGTTTGAATGAAGGAAGTGTTGCAGCCGCAGTGGTTTGTTCATTGCGTATCTGGACATTGGGTTTTTCACTTCTTCCTACAACCTTACAACGTACATCACAGCAAAGAGTAGTTTTTGTCTTCTGCCTAATTAGTTATGTTTGGATTTTGCTCTGTATTTATAGTTAACGTAAAAATTAAATTAAGTTTATGCAAGTTTAAAGAGAAAAATAAAAAGACAAATGTATTGATAAAAACAAAATGCATAAATAAAATACTATAGAAATCCATAGCATGGGAAGAACGGCAATAAAAAATAGCAAAATAGCAACTAAAGACATTTGCACAAAGAAGCAACTTTTTTCAAACTCCTAATATCCAAATACTTCTATTAACAAAATAGGATTAATTCTATAAAAAAAAAGTAAGAACAATTTTAAACTAAACAAATAAATCCCTTCAAAGTTCATTTAAATTATAATTACTTACCTTAAGAAAAAGAGCATTACACGCATACTTTAGGTTTTTAAGTGCTCATTAACTCATCATTATTTAAGTGCACAATTTACTTGGCTTATTTTTCTATCTATTTTATAGAATAACTTTCACCAAATTATTCTAATTTGTATTCACATAATAAACACCCAATTGATTTTTCTTTAAGAAAATACAATAAAATTTAATATATGCAATAATCAATTTTATATACTTCTTCTTAATAAATAAAATTTTTTATTATGTGAAATTCAGCCAAAAGAACATATATTATTTAAAACGTTAGATTGTTTATCATTATTGTTATTCTATTACTTTAATAATTTGTCTAAATTATTATTCAATATCTTCAAGTTATTCATAAACATAAAAAGAAAAAAAGTGTATGCAACTAATAGCTAATTAATTCTTTTATTCATTGTTTTAACATTCCAAACTCTAGGAACTTATTATTGATGCAGACATTTTTTCAAAAATATCCAACAATTTATTTTCTATGAAACAATGTAACTAATTATAAAATCTTACAATAAAAAACAACAATATTACTCTTTCAAGAGCTCTAATGTATACTAAACCCAATATAAATTAATTCATCACAAAAGTCATTGTCTCATTTTCGTTGAGAGTTTTAAAGCTTTGGCTATTGTTATTGACGAGTTAGTTATGCTTTAGTACATACATGAAAAAAATCAATCATAAAAAACAACACTTTCTAAGTATTTTTTTGACATGCGCTTGCTAAGCAGCTATGTACAATAAGGGAGTTAAACCTCAAAATGGTTCTTGAGATTGACGTCGTGTACTAAAATCGTCTCTGTGAGATTCCAATTGCAACAATTATGTCCCTGAGATTGAGAAAGGTGCACCATATTAGTCCATAACCCATTTTCCCTTAACGACGTGATGACGTGGCATGATGACATGGACGATAAGTGTCACGTGTCACTCTATGATTTGGCCACGTGTGATGATATGATGATGTGATGACTAGTGACACGTGGCATGCTGATGTGGATAGTTGTGCCTCGTGTCACAATGTTATTTGGCCACGTGTCGCAACAGTATTCGTCCACGTGTCATCCATTATGTCATCGTTGTAGATGCACCAAATTAGTCCCTCACTTTGCATTAAGTGACTTAATTTAGTCCCTAAAATTGAATGTTGATGAGCGGATAATTTATACGCTTTTTGGCATTGTTTTTAGGTAGTTTTTAGTATATTTTAGTTACTTTTTATTATATTTTTATTAGTTTTTATGCAAAAATAACAATTCTGGACTTTACTATGAGTTTGTGTGTTTTTCTGTAATTTCAGGTATTTTCTGGCTGAAACTGAGGGACCTGAGCAAAAATCTGATTCAGAGGCTGAGAAAGGACTGCAGATGCTGTTGGATTCTGACCTCCCTAAACTCAAACGAGTTTTTCTGGAGCTATAGAAGTCCAATTGATGCATTCTCAATTGGGCTGGAAAGCTAACATCTTTGGCTTTGCAGAAATATATAATAGCTCATACTTTGTTTGAGTTTTGATGGCCCAAACCGGCGTTAAATGCCAGCTAGAGACCCTTTTCTGGCGTAAAACGCCGGAACTGGCACCAGAACTAGAGTTAAACGCCCAAACTGGAATCTAAGCTGGCGTTTAACTCCAAAAAAGGCCCATGCACATGTAAAGCTCAATGCTCAGCCCAAGCACACACCAAGTGAGCCCCGGAAGTGGATTTCTGCACTAGCTGCACTTAGTTACTTATTTTCTATAATCCTTAGTAACTAGTTTAGTATAAATAACACTTTTTACTATTTCATTTGAATCATCTTATGCCATTTTTCACATTTGGTAGGCTGGCCATTCGGCCATGCCTAGACCTTTTTCTCTTAAGTATTTTTCAACGGTGGGGTTTCTACACCTCAAAGATTAAGGTGCGGAGCTCTGCTGTTCTTCATGAATTAGCAAGTACTATTGTTTCTCTTTCAATTCACCCTTACTTCTTCTCCAAGATATACTCTCGTACTTAATTTAGTTAAGTCAGAATGAAGGGATGACCCGTGACAATCACCCACTATCTTGTTACTCGCTAAGCCAAGATCTGCGTGCCTGACAACCACAAGCGGTCTACATGATGTTCAACGTAGTCAATGGACGACAGCTGGAGTATATTCTCTTGGGTCTCTGATCCACGGATTTGACTTACCTCTCCTTTCAACAGAGCATTCGAATCTGTAAGATTAGAACCTTCGTGGTAGAGTCTAGAACTAATTGGTAGCATTCCCGAGATCCGGAAAGTCTAAACCTTGTCTTTGGTAAATCGAGTAGGATCTAGGACGGGATGACTGTGACGAGCTTCAAACTCACGAATGTTAGGTGCTGTGACAGTGTGCAAAAGGATAGAGAGATCCTATTATGACACAAGTGAGAACCGACAGATGATTAGCCGTACAGTAGCTGTGCATGGTATTTTTCATCCGAGACGAGAGATTCGATAGTTAATTAGCCGTACAAAAACCGTACCTGGACCATTTTCACTAAGAGGACGGATGGTAGCCATTGACAACGGTGATCCACCAACATACAGCTTGCCATGGAAGGGAGAACGCATGATTGGATGAAGACAATAGGAAAGCAGAGGTTCAGAAGCAACAAAGCATCTCCAAACGCTTATCTGAAATTCCCACCATAAGTATCTTTATTTTAATTTACGTTTTATTTATCTTTCAATTATCAAAACTCATAACCAATTGAATCCGCATGACTAAGATCTACAGGATGACCATAGCTTGCTTCAAGCCGGCAATTTCCGTGGGATCGACCCTTACTCGCGTAAGGTTTTATTACTTGGACGATTCAGTGCACTTGCTGGTTAGTTATACCGGAGTTGTGAAAAGTGTGATCACAATTCCGTGCACCAAGTTTTTAGCTCCGTTACCGGGGATTGTTCGAGTTTGGACAACTGACGGTTCATCTTATTGCTTAGATTAGGTAACCTTCTTTCTTCTTTCAACCTTTATTTTCTTTTCAAAAAGTTTTAAAAAATAATAATAATAAAATAAAATAATACGAAAAAAATTTAATAAAATCATAAAAAAAAATTTGTGTTTCTTGTTTGAGTCTTGTGTCAAATTTTAAGTTTGGTGTCAACTGCATGTTTTTTATTTTTCTTAGATTTTCGAAAATTCATGCATTGTGTTCCTCATTGATCTTCAAGTTTTTCTTGATGATTTTCCTTGTTTGATCTTTAATTTTTTTTTGTTTTGTGTCTTTTCTTGTTTTTCTGATGCATTTTCGAATTGTTAGTGTCCCTAGTACAAAAGTTCTTAAGTTTGGTGTCTTGCATGTCTTTCTTTTCTTAAAAATTTTCAAAAATATGTTCTTGATGTTCATCATGATCTTCAAAGTGTTCTTGGTGTTCATCTTGATATTCAAGGTGTTCTAGCATGCATTATTTGTTTTGATCTTAAATTTTTATGTTTTGTTTCATTTTGTTGTTTTTCTCTCTCCTCATTAAAAATTCAAAAGTAAAAAAATATCTTTTCCTTATTCTTCTCATAATTTTCGAAATTTTGAGTTGACTTGGTCAAAAATTTTTAAAATTTAATTGTTTCTTATTAGTCAAGTCAAAATTTCAATTTAAAAACTTTATCTTTTCAAATCTTTTTCAAAATCAAATCTTTTTAATTTTTTTATGATTTTCGAATTTCATTCTTAAAATTTTTCAAAATCTTTTTCTTAATTTTATTTCATATTTTCGAAATTTCTTGCTAACAATTAATGTTTTGATTCAAAAATTTTAAGTTTGTTACTTTCTTGTTAAGAATGGTTTAATCTTTAAATTCTAGAATCATATCTTTTAGTTTCTTGTTAGTCAAGTCATCAACTTTAATTTTAAAAATCAAATATTTTTAATTTCTTTTTCAAAATAAATTTCAATCATATCTTTTTAAAATTTTAATTTCAAAATCTTTTTCTAACTTCTTATCTTTTCAAAATTTATTTTCAAATTTTTTCAAGTAACTACTTGACTTGTTTGTTTTAATTTTAAAAAGTTTACTATTTCTTATCTTTTTCAAAACCACCTAACTACTTTTCCACTTCTAGTTTTCGAAAATTACTAACCACTTTTTCAAAAATCTTTTTAATTAACTAATTGTTTTAGTTTTTAATTCTCTTGTATTTTTTTCAAATTTTTGAAACTAACTTAATTAATTAAATAAAAATATAAATATTCTTCTTTTCCCTCTTCTTAAAATTCGAATACTCTCTCTCATCTTTTTCTTTTTATTTTATTTATTTACTAACATTTCTCTTATACTCATCTAATAATTCGAACCCTCTCCCTCTCTCTGTGTTCGAATTTTTCTTATTCTCTCTCTACCTCATTCTTCTATTCTTCTTTTCCTCTAACACATAAAAGAATCTCTATACTGTGACATAGAGGATTTCACTACTCTCTTTGTTCTCTTCTTTTTCATATGAGCAGGAACAGGGATAAAGATATTCTTGTTGAAGCAGATCCTGAACTTGAAAGGACTCTGAAGAGGAAGCTAAGAGAAGCTAAATCACAACACTCTAGAGAGGATCTTACAGCAAATTTTGAAAAAGAGGCAGACATGGCAGCCGAACCTGAGAACAATGGTAGAGATGCAAGGTAGATGCTTGGTGACTTTACTGCACCAACTTCCAACTTCTATGGAAGAAGCATCTCAATACCTATAATTGGGGCAAACAACTTTGAGCTTAAGCCTCAATTAGTTTCTCTAATGCAGTAGAATTGCAAGTTTCATGGAATTCCCTTTGAAGATCCTCATCAGTTCTTAGTTGAATTCTTGCAAATCTGTGACACTGTTAAGACCAATGGGGTTGATCCCGAGGTCTACAGACTTATGCTTTTCCCTTTTGCTGTAAGTGACAGAGCTTGGATATAGTTGGACTCACAACCTAGAGAAAGCCTGAACTCTTGGGAAAAGTTAGTCAATGCTTTCTTGGCCAAATTTTTTCCACCTCAAAAGATGAGAAAGCTTAGAGTGGAAGTCCAAACCTTCAAATAGAAGGAAGGTGAATCCCTCTATGAAGCTTGGGAAAGATACAAGAAATTGATCAGAAGGTGTCCTTCTGATATGCTTTCAGAATGGTGCATCTTAGGTATATTCTATGATGGTTTGTCTGAATTGTCCAAGATGTCATTGGATCACTCTGTTGGTAGATCTCTTCATCTGAAGAAAACCCCTGCAGAAGCCCAGGAAATCATTAAGATCATTGCAAATAACCAGTTCATGTACACTTCTGAAAGAAATTCTATGAATAATGGGATGACTCAAAAGAAAAGAGTTCTTGAGATTGATACTATGAATGCCATATTGGCTCAGAACAAAATATTGACTCAGAAAGTCAATATGATTTCCTAGAATCTGACTGGATTGTAAGCTGCATTTGGTAGTACTAAATAAGCCTCCTTTGAAGGAGAAGCTTATGACCCTGAAAATCCTACAATGGAAGAGGTGAATTACATAGGAGAATCCTATGGTAACAGCTATAATCCTTCATGAAGAAATCATCCAAATTTCTCATGGAAGGATCAACAGAAGCCTCAACAAGGCTTCAATAATAAGAATGGTGGGAGAAATAGGTTTGGCAATAGCAAGCCTTTTCCATCATCTTTTTAGCAACAGACAGAGAATTCTAAGAAGAGCCTCTCTGACTTAGCAACCATAGTCTCTGATCTATCTAAGACCACTCTCTGTTTCATAATTGAAACAAGGTCCACCAACAGAAGTTTTGAGGCACAAGTGGGTCAGCTGAGTAAAAGAGTTACTGAAATCCCTCAAAGTACTCTCCCAAGCAATACAGAAGAGAATCCAAAGAGAGAGTGCAAGGCCATCAATATATCCTAAGTGGCCGAACCTATAGAGGAGGAAGAGCCAGTGATTTCTAAGGAAGACCTCGATGGACATCCACTAACCACTAAGGAGTTCCCTAATGAGGAACCAAAGGAATATGAGGCTCATACAGAAACCATAGAGATTTCACTGAACTTACTGTTGCTATTCATGAGCTCTGATGAGTATTCTTCCTATGAAGAGGATGAAGATATTGTTGAAGAGCAAGTTGCTCGGTATCTAGGAGCAATCATGAAGTTGAATGCCAAGTTATTTGGTAATGAGACTTGGGAGGATGAACCTCCATTACTCATCAATGAATTGAATGCCTTGGTTCACTCTGTGTGACCTGGGGTCAGGTATAAACCTCATTGGTGCACGAAATTGTGATCATCAATAATGGCGCCAAAAAACTTGGTAGCACTCTCAAATGTGAATCACACTTAGTCACAACTCTGCACAACTAACCAGCAAGTGCACTGGGTCGTCCAAGTAATACCTTACGTGAGTAAAGGTTGATCCCACAGAGATTTTGGTATGAAGCAAGCTATGGTCATCTTGTAAATCCCAGTCAGGCGGATTCAACTGTATTAAGAAATTATAGTAAACGAAAATAAATAAAATAGGATAGAGTTACTCATGTAATTCAATGGTGGGGATTTTAGATAAGTGTATGGAGGTGTTGTGTTCCTTCCGAATCTTTGCTTTCCTAGTGCTTTTATCCAATCTTTGTCACTCCTTTCTATGGCAAGCTATATGTAGGGCATCACCGTTGTCAATGGCTGCATCTCATCCTCTCAGTGAAAAAGGCCCAAATGCTCTGTCACGGCACGGCTAATCATCTGTCGGTTCTCGATCATGTTGGAATAGAATCCATTGATTCTTTTGCGTTTGTCATCACGCCTACAATCGCGAATTTGAAGCTCGTCACAGTCATTCAATCCCAGAATCCTACTCGGAATACCACAGACAAGGTTTAGACTTTCCAGATTCTCATGAATGCCGCCATCAATTCTAGCTTATACCACGAAGACTCTGATCTCACAGAATGGAAGTCTCGGTTGTCAGGCGAGAGGCAACCATGCATCGTGTATCAAGAATCTAAGAGATACGCATCCTAGCTCTCGCTTGTAGAACGGAAGTGGTTGTCAGGCACGCGTTCATAAGGATAGATGATGATGAGTGTCACGGATCATCACATCCATCAGGTTGAAGTACGAATGGTATCTTAGAACATGAATAAATTGAATTGAATAGAAAATAGTAGTAATTGCATTAAAACTTGAGGTACAGCAGAGCTCCACACCCTTAATCTATTGTTTGTAGAAACTCCACCATTGAAAATACATAAGTGAAAGGGGTCCAGGCATGGCCGAATGGCCAGCCCCCATTGTCTAAGATCGCATAAACTGATCAAAGATATCTAATACAATAGTAAGCTATCCTATTTATACTAGACTAGCTATTAGGGTTTATAGAAGTAAGTAATTGATACATAAATCCACTTCTGGGGCCCACTTGGTGTGTGTTTGGGCTGAGCTTGATCTTTACACGAGATGAGGCTTCTTTTGGAGTTGAACGCCATGTTTTAACGTGTTTTTGGCGTTCAACTCTGGTTCATGACGTGTTTTTGGCGTTTGACTCCAGAATGCAGCATGGAACTGGCGTTGAGCGCTAGTTTACATCGTAAAATCTCGAATAAAGTATGGACTAATATATTGCTGGAAAGCTCTGAATGTCTACTTTCCAACGCTGTTGAGAGCGCGCCATTTGAAGTTTTGTAGCTCCAGAAAATCCATTTCAAGTGCAGGGAGGTCAGATTCCAACAACAACAGCAGTCTTTTGTCAGCCTTCTATCAGAGTTTTGCTCAGGTCCCTCAATTTCAGCCAGAAAATACTTGAAATTACAGAAAAACACACAAACTCATAGTAAAGTCCAGAAATGTGAATTTAGCATAAAAACTAATGAGAAACATCACTAAAAGTAACTAGATCATACTAAAAACTACCTAAAAACAATGCCAAAAAGCGTATAAATTATCCGCTCATCACTCATGCCATTCTCTATAATGGAAAACCAATGATCTTTGAGATACAAGCAGCAAGAATCTCACTAGAGATGGCAGGAAATTCAATAAAATAGGCTTATAGACTTGTAGAGGATGTCTTAGTGAAGGTTGAAGGCCTTTACATCCCTGCCGACTTCATAATCCTAGATACTGGGAAGGATGAGGATGAATCCATCATCCTTGGAAGACCCTTCCTAGCCACAGCAAGGGCTGTGATTGATGTAGACAGAGGAGAGTTAGTCCTTCAATTGAAGGAGGACTACCTTGTGTTTAAGGCTCAAGGATCTTCTTCTGAAAACATGGAGAAGAAGCATGAAAAGCTTCATCCAATTCTCTCCATACAGAGTCAAGAAGAGCCCCCACATTCAAACTCTAAGTTTGGTGTTGGGAGGCCACAACCATGCTCTGAGTATCTGTGAAGCTCTGTAAGAGCTTACTGTCAAGCTATTGACAATAAAGAAGCACTTATTGGGAGGCAATCCAATCTTATTTATCTATGTTAATTACTTTTTCATTTCATTTTCCACAGTTAGTTTATGTTCTCTTTAGGTTAATGATCATGAGTTGTCACAAAATAGCTGCAGAATTAAAGCGGAATCAAAAACAGCATCAAAAATAGCACACCCTAGAGGACAGGCTTACTGGCATTTAAACGCCAGTAAGGATAACAAAATAGGCGTTTAACACCCATTCTGGTAGCATTCTGGGCGTTAAATGCCAGAATCGACAGACAGACTAGTGTTTAGCGCCAGAAAAGGGTGTCTGGCTGGCATTAAACGCCAGAAAGGGGCATCATTTTGGTGTTTAACGCCAGGAAAGGCATCAGAGCTGGTGTTAAATGCCAGAAACGGCACACAGAGGGTGTTTTAATGCCAAAAAGGTGCAGGGACCAGAATTTCTTGACACCTCAGGATCTGTGAACCCCACACGATCCCCACCAACCCCAACTCTTTTTCTCTCATTTTCACACCTTTCCATAACACTCTTCCCCAAAATAACCTCCACCAATCACCTCTATTTCTCCTCCAAAACCATCATACAACCCACCTACCCCTACCCATTCAAATTCAAACCATCTCCCTCCCAAACCTAACCCCTATTACAAGGATTCCCTCTCCACTCCACTCCTACATATGCCCCTAATCACTCCTTCATTTTCACACATCATAACCACCTAAAACCCCCTTGGCCAAACCATTCACACACCTCCATCTCCTCCATCTCTTCTTCCTCCAATCCTTTCTTTGTTCTTTTGCTTGAGGACGAGCAAACCTTTTAAGTTTGGTGTGGAAAAAAGCTCTGCTTTTTGTTTTTCCATAACCATTAATGGCACCTAAGGCCAGAAAAACCTCTAGGAAGAGGAAAGGAAAGGGAAGGCAGTTGCTTCCAACTCTGAGTCATGGGAGATAGAGAGATTCATCTCAAAATCCAATCACTAGAAAGAGGATGGAGCAAACAAGAGAGCCCACTCATGGACCTCAACAAGAGCATGGGGAAGTCCCTCATCAAGAAATTCCTGAGATGCTTCAAGGGATGTATTTCCCTCCACACAACTATTGGTAGCAACTCAACACCTCTTTAAGAGAATTGAATTCCAACATGGAGCAACTAAAAGTGGAGCACCAAGAGCACTCCATCATCCTCCATGAAATCAGAGAGGACCAAAAGGCTGTGAGAGAAGAGCAACAAAGGCAAGGAAGAGACACAGAGGACCTCAAGAACTCCATTGGTTCTTCAAGAGGAAGAAGAAGCCACCATCACTAAGGTGGACACGTTCTTTAATCTCTTTGTTTATTTTCTTTTCTGTTTTCGGTTTTTATGCTTTATGTTTTGACTATGTTTGTGTCTTTATTACACGATCATTAGTGTTTAGTGTCTATGTCTTAAAGCTATGAATATTCCATTAATCTTTCATCTTTCTTAAATGAAAAATATTTTCTGAAAAAGAAAAAGAAGTACATGAATTTAGAATTCTATCTTGAAAATAGTTTAATTATTTTGTGGTGGCAATACTTTTTGTTCTCTGAATGAATGCTTGAACAGTGCATATTTTTGATAGTGAAGTTCATGAATGTTAAAATTGTTGGTTCTTGAAAGAATAATGAAAAAAGAGAAATGTTATTGATAATCTGAAAAATCATAAAATTGATTCTTGAAGCAAGAAAAAACAGTGAAAAACACAAAGCTTGCGAAAAATGGCAAAAAATAAAGAAAAAGAAAGAAAGAAAAAGAAAAAGCAAGCAGAAAAATTCAATAGCTCTTTAAACCAAAAGGCAAGAGCAAAAAGCCAGTAACCCTTTAAACTAAAAGGCAAGGGTAAAGAGGATCCAAGGCTTTGAGCATTAGTGGATAGGAGGGCCCAAAGGAATAAAATTCTGGCCTAAGCAGCTAAATCAAGTTGTCCCTAACCATGTGCTTGTGTCATGAAGGTCCAAGTGAAAAGCTTGAGACTGAGGGGTAAAAGTCATGATCCAAAGCAAAAAGAGTGTGCTTAATAACTCTGAGCACCTCTAACTGGGGACTTTAGCAAAGCTGAGTCACAATCTGAAAAGGTTCACCCAGTTATATGTCCGTGGTATTTATGTATCCGGTGGTAATACTGGAAAACAAAATGCTAAGGGTCACGGCCAAGACTCATAAAGTAGCTGTGTTCAAGAATCAACATACTAAACTTGGAGAATCAATAACACTATCTGAATTTTGAGTGCCTATGGATGCCAATCATTCTGAACTTCAAAGGATAAAGTGAGATGCCAAAACTGTTCAGAAGCAAAAAGCTACTAGTCCCGCTCATCAAATTGAAACTAAGCTTCATTGATATTTTAAAATTTATTGTATTTTCTTTTCTTTTTATCCTATTTTGTTTTTAGTTTCTTGGGGACAAGCAACAATTTAAGTTTGGTGTTGTGATGAGCGGATAATTTATACGCTTTTTGGCATTGTTTTTAGGTAGTTTTTAGTATGTTTTAGTTAATTTTTATTATATTTTTGTTAGTTTTTATTAAAAAATCACAATTCTAGACTTTACTATGAGTTTTTGTGTTTTTATGTAATTTTAGGTATTTTCTGGCTGAAACTGAGGGACCTAAGCAAAAATCTGATTCAGAGGCTGAGAACGGACTGCAGATGCTGTTAAATTCTGACCTCCCTGCAGTCAAACGCGTTTTTCTGGATCTACAGAAATCCAATTGGCGAGTTCTCAACTGAGCTAAAAAGCTAATATCTTAGGATTTCCAGCAATATATAATAGTCCATACTTTGCCCGAGATTTGATGGCCTAAACTGGCATTAAATGCCAGCTAGAGACCCTTTTCTGGCATAAAACGCTGGAACTGGCACCAGAACTGGAGTTAAACGCCCAAACTGGCATCTAAGCTGACGTTTAACTCCAAAAAAGGCCTATGCATGTGTAAAGCTCAATACTCAGCCCAAGCACACACCAAGTGGGCTCCAGAAGTCGATTTCTGCACTAGCTGCACTTAGTTACTTATTTTTTGTAATCCTTAGTAACTTGTTTAGTATAAATAGCACTTTTTACTATTGTATTCAAATCATCTTATGCCATTTTTCACATTTGAGAGTCTGTCCATTCAGCCATGCCTAGACCTTTTTCTCTTATGTATTTTCCAACGGTGGAGTTTCTACACCTCATAAATTAAGGTATGGAGCTCTGCTGTTCTTCATGAATTAATGCAAGTACTATTGTTTCTCTTTCAATTCACGCTTACTTCTTCTCCAGATATACTCTCGTACTTAATTCAGTTAAGTCAGAATGAAGGGGTGACCCGTGACAATCACCCACTATCTTCGTTACTCGCTTAGCCAAGATCTGCGTGCCTGACAACCACAAGTGGTCTACATGATGTTCAACGTAGTCATTGGACGACAGCCGAAGTATAGTGTCTTGGGTATCTGATCCACAGATTTGACTTGCCTCTCCTGACAACAGAGCATTCAAATCTGTGAAATTAGAACCTTCGTGGTAGAAGCTAAAACCAATTGGCAGCGTTCCCGAGATCCGGAAAGTCTAAACAACCTTGTCTGTGGTATTTTGAGTAAGATCTAGGACGGGATGACTATAACGAGCTTCAAACTCACGATTGTTGGGCGTAGTGATAGTGTGCAAAAGGATAGAGAGATCCTATTCCGACACAAGTGAGAACCGACAGATGATTAGCCATGCGGTAGCTGTGCTTGGTATTTTTCATCCGAGAGGAGACATCCGACTGTTGATTAGCCATACAAAAACTGTACCTAGACCATTTTCACTGAGAGGATGGATGGTAGCCATTGACAACGGTGATCCACCAACATACAGCTCGCCATGGAAGGGAGCACGCATGATTGGATGAAGACAATAGGAAAGCAGAGGTTCAGAAGCAACAAAGCATCTCCAAATGCTTATCTGAAATTCCCATCAATGAATTACATAAGTATCTTTATTTTAATTTGCGTTTTATTTATCTTTCAATTATCAAAACTCATAACCAATTGAATCCGCCTGACTAAGATCTACAGGATGACCATAGCTTGCTTCAAGCCGGCAATCTCCGTGGGATCGACCCTTACTCGCGTAAGGTTTTATTACTTGGACGACCTAGTATACTTGCTGGTTAGTTGTACCGGAGTTGTGAAAAGTGTGATCACAATTCCGTGCACCAAGTTTTTGCCTCCGTTGCCGGGGATTGTTCAAGTTTGGACAACTGACGGTTCATCTTGTTGCTTAGATTAGGTAACCTTCTTTCTTCTTTCAACCTTTATTTTCTTTTCAAAAAGTTTAAAAAATAATAAAATAAAATAATATGAAAAAATTTAATAAAATCATAAAACAAGAAAATTTGTGTTTCTTGTTTGAGTCTTATGTCAAATTTTAAGTTTGGTGTCAACTGCATGCTTTTTATTTTTCTTAGATTTTCAAAAATTCATGCATTGTGTTCCTCATTGATCTTCAAGTTTTTCTTGATGATTTTCCTTGTTTGATCTTTAATTTTTCTTGTTTTGTGTCTTTTCTTGTTTTTCTGGTGCATCTTCGAATTGTTAGTGTCCCTAGTACAAAAGTTCTTAAGTTTGGTGTCTTGCATGTCTTTCTTTTCTTAAAAATTTTCAAAAATATGTTCTTGGTGTTCATCTTGATATTCAAGGTGTTCTAGCATGCATTATTTGTTTTGATCTTAATTTTTTATGTTTTGTTTCATTTTGTTGTTTTTCTCTCTCCTCATTAAAAATTCAAAAGTAAAAAAAAATATCTTTTCCTTATTCTTCTCATAATTTTTGAAATTTTGATTTGACTTGGTCAAAAATTTTTAAAATTTAGTTGTTTCTTGTTAGTCAAGTCAAAATTTCAATTTAAAAACTTTTATCTTTTCAAATCTTTTTCAAAATTAATTCTTTTTCATTTTTTTTATTATTTTTGAATTTCATTCTTAAAATTTTTCAAAATCTTTTTCTTAATTTTATTTCATATTTTCAAAAATCCTTGCTAACAATTAATGTTTTGATTCAAAATTTCAAGTTTGTTACTTTCTTGTTAAGAAAGGTTCAATCTTTAAATTCTAGAATCATATCTTTTAGTTTCTTGTTAGTCAAGTCATCAATTTTAATTTTCAAAATCAAATATTTTGAATTTCTTTTTCAATACTTTTTCAAAATAAATTTCAATCATGTCTTTTTAAAATTTTAATTTCAAAATCATTTTCTAACTTCTTATCTTTTCAAAATTTATTTTCAAATCTTTTTCAAGTAACTACTTGACTTGTTTGTTTTAATTTTAAAAAGTTTACTATTTCTTATCTTTTTCAAAACCACCTAACTACTTTTCCACTTCTAATTTTCGAAAATCACTAACCACTTTTTCAAAAATCTTTTTAATTAACTAATTGTTTTAGTTTTTAATTTTCTTGTATTTTTTTCAAATTTTCGAAACTAACTTAATTAATTAAATAAAAATAAAAATATTTTTCTTTTCCCTCTTCTTAAAATTCGAATACTCTCTCTCATCTCTTTCTATTTATTTTATTTATTTACTAACATTTCTCTTCTACTCATCTAATAGTTCGAACCATCTTCCTCTCTGTGTGTTTGAATTCTTCTTTTTCTCTCTCTACCTCAGTCTTCTATTCTTCTTTTCATCTGACACATAAAAGAATCTCTATACTGTGACATAGAGGATTCCACTACTCTCTTTGTTCTCTTCTTTTTCATATGAGCAGTAACAGGGATAAAGACATTCTTATTGAAGCTGATCCTGAACCTAAAAGGACTTTGAAGAGGAAGTTAAGAGAAGCTAAAGCACAACACTCCAGAGAGGACCTTATAGCAAATTTCGAAAAAGAGGCAAACATGGCAGCCAAACCTGAGAACAATGGTGGAAATGCAAGGAAGATGCTTGGTGACTTTACTGCTCCAGCTTCCAACTTCTATGGAAGAAGCATCTCAATTCCTGCAATTGGAGCAAACAACTTTGAGCTTAAGCCTCAATTAGTTTCTCTAATGCAGCAGAATTGCAAGTTTCATGGACTTCCCTTGGAAGATCCTCATCAGTTCTTAGCTGAATTCTTGCAAATCTATGACACTGTTAAGACCAATGGGGTTGATCCCGAGGTCTACAGACTTATGCTTTTCCCCTTTGCTGTAAGAGACAGAGCTAGGATATGGTTAGACTCACAACCTAGAGAAAGTCTGAACTCTTGGGAAAAGTTGGCCAAATTTTTTCCACCTCAAAAGATGAGCAAGCTTAGAGTGAAAGTCCAAACCATCAGATAGAAGGAAGGTGAATCCCTCTATGAAGCTTGGGAAAGATACAAACAATTGATCAGAAGGTGTCCTTCTGACATGCTTTCAGAATGGTGCATCTTAAGTATATTCTATGACGGTCTGTCTGAATTGTCCAAGATGTCATTGGACCACTCTGTTGGTGGATCTCTTCATCTGAAAAAAACCCCTGCAGAAGCCCAGGAACTCATTGAGATGGTTGCAAATAACCAGTTCATGTATACTTCTGAAAGAAATTCTATGAATAATGGGATGACTCAGAAGAAAAGAGTTCTTGAGATTGATACTGTGAATACCATATTGGCTCAGAACAAAATATTGACTTAGCAAGTCGATATGATTTCTCAGAATCTGACTGGATTGCAAGCTGCATCCGACAGTACTAAAGAAGCCTCCTCTAAAGGAGAAGCTTATGACCCTGAAAATTCTGCAATGGAAGAGGTGAATTACATGGGAGAGAATCTTATGGAAACACCTATAATCCTTCATGAAAAAATCATCCAAATTTCTCATAGAAGGATCAAAAGAATCTTCAATAAGGCTTCAATAATAAGAATGGTGGGAGAAATAGATTTGGCAATAGCAAGCCTTTTCCATCATCTTATCAGTAACAGATAGAGAATTCTAAGCAGAGACTCTCTGACTTAGCAACCATAGTCTCTGATCTATCGAAGACCACTCTCAGTTCCATGACTGAAACAAGGTCCTCCATCAGAAATTTGGAGGCACAAGTGGGTCAGCTGAGTAAAAGAGTTACTAGAAACCCTCATAGTACTCTCCCAAGCAATATAGAAGAGAATCCAAAGAGCGAGTGCAAGGCCATCAATATATCCAAAGTGGCCGAACCTATAGTGGAGGAAGAGGCAGTGATTTCCAGTGAGGAAGACCTCGATAGACGTCCACTGACCACTAAGGAGTTCCCTAATGAGGAACTAAATGAATCTAAGGCTCATACAGAGACCATAGAGATTCCACTGAACTTACTGTTGCCATTCATGAGCTCTGATGAGTATTCTTCCTCTAAAGAGGATGAAAATATTGTTGAAGAGCAAGTTGTTCGGTATCTAGGAGCAATCATGAAGATGAATGCCAAGTTATTTGGTAATGAGACTTGGGAGGATGAACTTCAATTTCTCAACAAGGAATTGAATGCCTTGGTTCAGCAAAAATTACTTCAGAAGAAACCGGATCCCGGAAGGTTCTTAATACCTTGTACCATAGGCACCATGACCTTTGAGAAAGCTCTGTGTGACCTGGGGTCAGGTATAAACCTCATGCCATTCTCCGTAATGGAGAAACCAAGGATCTTTGTACAAGCTGCAAGAATCTCACTAGAGATGGTAGACAAATCAATGAAACAGGTTTATGGACTTGTAGAGGATGTCTTAGTGAAGGTTGAATGCCTTTACATCCCTGCTGACTTCATAATCCTAGACATTGGGAAGGATGAGGATGAGTCCATCATCCTTGGAAGACCCTTCCTAGCCACAGCAAGGGCTGTGATTGATGTGGACAGAGGAGAGTTAGTCCTTCAATTGAAGGAGGACTACCTTGTGTTTAAGGCTCAAGGATCTTCATCCAATTCTCTCCATACAGAGTCAAGCAGAGCCCCCACATTCAAACTCCAAGTTTGGTGTTGGGAGGCCACAACTATGTTCTGAGTATCTGTGAAGCTCTGTAAGAGCTTACTGTCAAGCTATTAACATTAAAGAAGCGCTTATTGGGAGGCAACCCAATCTTATTTATCTATGTTAATTACTTTTTCATTTCATTTTCCACTGTTAGTTTATGTTTTCTTTAGGTTGATGATCATGAGGTGTCACAAAAATAGCTGCAGAATTAAAGTGGAATAAAAAATAGCATTAAAAAAAGCACACCCTGGAGGACAGGCTTACTGGCTTTTAAACGCCAGTAAAGATAGTAGAATGGGCGTTTAACGCCCAGTCTGGCAGCATTCTGGGCGTTAAACGCCAGAATTGGCAGACAGACTGGCATTTAAAGCTAGAAAAGGGTGTCTGGCCGGCGTTAAACGCTAGAAAGGGGCATCATCCTGGTGTTTAACTCCAGGAAAGGTAGAAGAGTTGGCGTTAAACGCCAAAAATGGCACACAGAGGGTGTTTAAATGCCAAAAAGGTACAGGGACCAGAATTCCTTGACACCTCAGGATCTGTGAACCCCACAGGATCCCCACCTACCCTAACTCTTTTTCTCTCATTTTCACACCTTTCTATAACACTCTTCCCCAAAATAACCTCCACCGATCACCTCCATTTCTCTTCCAAAACCATCATACAACCCACCTACCCCCACCCATTCAAATTCGAACCATCTCTCTCCCAAACCCAACCCCTATTACAAGGATTCCCTCTCCACTCCACTCCTACATATGCCCCTAATCACTCCTTCATTTTCAAACATCATAACCACCTAAAACCCCCTTGGCCGAACCATTCACACACCTCCGTCTCCTCCATCTCTTATTCCTCTAATCCTTTCTTTCTTCTTTTGCTCGAGGACGAGCAAACCTTTTAGATTTGGTATGGAAAAAAGCTCTGCTTTTTGTTTTTCCATAACCATTAATGGCACCAAAGGCCAGAAAAACCTGTAGGAAGAGGAAAGGGAAAGTAGTTACTTCTAACTTCGAGTCATCGGAAATGGAGAGATTCATCCGAAAAGCCCATCACTAGAAAGAAGATGGAGCAAACAAGAGAGCCCACTCATGGACCTCAACAAGATCATGAGGAAATCCCTCATTAAGAAATCCCTGAGATGCTTCAAGGGATGCATTTTCCTCCACACAACTATTGGGAGCAACTCAACACCTCTTTAGGAGAATTGAGTTCCAACATGGAGAAACTAAGAGTAGAGCACCAAGAGCACTCCATCATCCTCCATGAAATCAGAGAGGACCAAAAGGCCATGACAGAGGAGCAACAAAGGTGGTGGATGAAATTGTGATCCTCAATATTGGTCTATTTGTATTTGTATGAAATCAAAAATACCCCAAAGAGATCATGGTATGATGAACTGGGATCTTAATAATCCTTGGTAATGGCACCAACAGCTTAGTGTTGTTGTTGGACCAAAAGAGTTACAGGCACTGTTAGAGAAGCTCACAACTCCGTTCAACTTAACCAGCAAGTGTACTGGGTCATCCAAGTAATACCTTACATGAGTAAGGGTCGATCCCATAGAGATTGTTGGTATGAAGCAAGCTATCGTCACCTTATAAATCTCAGTCAGGCATACTAAATGGTTTATGATGAGTTCGAAAATTAATAATAAACAGAAAATAAAATAGGATAGAAATACTTATGTAAATTAATGGTAGGGATTTCAGATAGGCGTGTGGAGATGCTAAAATCCTCTCGAATCTCTATTTTCTTATTACATTCATCCAATCCTTCCTACTCCTTTCCATGGCAAGTTGTATGTAGGGCATCACCGTCATCAATGGCTACTTTTCATCCTCTCAGGAAAATGGTCCTATGCGCTGTCTCTGCACGGCTAATCCTCTGGAGGCATCACCCTTGACAATGGCTACATCACATCCTCTCAGTGAAAATGGTCTAAATGCTCTGTCATAGCACGGCTAATCATCTGTCGATTCTCAATCAGGTTGGAATAGAATCCATTGATTCTTTTGCGTCTGTCACTAACGCCCAGCCTTCAGGAGTTTGAAGCTCATCACAGTCATTCAATACCGGAATCTTACTCGGAATACCACAGACAAGGTTAGACTTTCCAGATTCCCAGAATCCTACTCGGAATACCACAGACAATGTTAGACTTTCCAGATTTCCATGAATGCTGCCATCTATCTAGCTTATACCACGAAGATTCTGTTGGGGAATCTAAGAGATATGCGCCCGGCCTAAGGTAGAACGGGAGTGGTTGTCAGTCACGCGCGTTCATAGGTGAGAATGATGATGAGTGTCACAAATCATCACATTCATCAAGTTGAAGTGCAACGTATATCTTGGAATAAGAATAAAAGAGAATTGAATAGAAAATAATAGTAATTGTATTGAAACTTGACGTACAGCAAAGCTCCACACCCTTAATCTATGGTGTGTAGAAATTCCACCGTTGAAAATACATAAGTGAAAGGTTCAGGCATGGCCAAATGGCCAGCCCCCTTGGTCTAAAAACAAATCATCCCAATATGATCCTAAGATCTAAAGTGATCAAAAGATGTCTAATACAATAGTAAATTAACCTATTTATACTAGACTAGCTACTAGGGTTTACATGAGTAAGTAATTAATGCATAAATCCACTTCCGGGGCCCACTTGGTGTATGTTTGGGCTGAGCTTGATCTATCCACGAGATGAGACTTTTATTGGAGTTGAACGCCAAGTTATAACGTGTTTTGGGCGTTCAACTCCGGGTCCTGACGTGTTTCTGGCGTTTAACTCCAGACAGCAGCATGTACTTGGCGTTGAGCGCCACTTTACATCGTCAATTCCCGAATAAAGTATGGACTATTATATATTTCTGGAAAGCTCTGGATGTATACTTTCCAACGCCGTTGAGAACGCGCCATTTGGAGTTCTGTAGCTCCAGAAAATTTATTTTGAGTGTAGGGAGGTCAGATTCCAACAGCATCAGCAGTCCTTTGTCAGCCTCCTATCAGAGTTTTACGCAAGTCCCTCAATTTCAGCCAGAAATTACCTGAAATCACAGAAAAACACACAAACTCATAGTAAAATCTAGAAATGTGAATTTAACATAAAAACTAAAGAAAACATCCCTAAAAGTAGCTTGAACTTACTAAAAAGTACCTAAAAACAATGCCAAAAAGCGTATAAATTATCCGCTCATCAAAAGGCAAGGAAGAGACATAGAGGAGCTCAAGAACTCCATTGGTTCTTCAAGAGGAAGAAGAAGCCACCAAAACTAAGGTGGACCCGTTCTTTAATCTCCTTGTTTATTTTCTTTTCTATTTTCGGTTTTTATGTTTTATGTTTTAACTATGTTTGTGTCTTCATTACATGATCATTAGTGTTTAGTGTCTATGTCTTAAAGCTATGAATGTTACATGAATCTTTCACCTTTCTTAAATGAAAGATGTTTTCTGAAAAAGAAAAAGAAGTACATGAATTTAGAATTCTATCTTGAAAATAGTTTAATTATTTTGATGTGTTGACAATACTTTTTGTTCTCTGAATGAATGCTTGAACAGTGCATAGTAATGTTTATGAATGTTAAAATCATTGGCTCTTGAAAGAATAATAAAAAAAGAGAAATGTTATTGATAATCTGAAAAATCATAAAATTGATTCTTGAAGCAAGAAAAAACAGTGAAAAACACAAAGCTTGCGAAAAAAATGGCAAAAAATAAAGAAAAAGAAAGAAAAAGAAAAAGCAAGCAGAAAAAGCCAATAGCTCTTTAAACTAAAAGGCAAGAGCAAAAAGCCAGTAACCCTTTAAACTAAAAGGCAAGGGTAAAGAGGATCCAAGACTTTGAGCATCAGTGAATAGGAGGGCCCAAAGGAATAAAATTCTGGCCTAAGTGGCTAAATCAAGATGTCCCTAACCATATTCTTGTGTCATGAAGGTCCAAGTGAAAAGCTTGAGACTGAGTGGTAAAAGTCGTGATCCAAAGCAAAAAGAGTGTGCTTAAGAACTCTGGGCACCTCTAGCTGGGGACTCTAGCAAAGCTGAGTCACAATCTGAAAAGGTTCACGCAGTTATGTGTCCGTGGCATTTATGTATCCGGTGGTAATACTGGAAAACAAAATGCTAAGGGTCACGACCAAGACTCATAAAGTAGCTGTGTTCAAGAATCAACATACTAACTTGGAGAATCAATAACACTATCTGAATTCTGAGTACCAATAGATGCCAATCATTTTGAACTTCAAAGGATAAAGTGAGATGCCAAAACTGTTCAGAAGCAAAAAGCTACTAGTCTCGCTCATCTAATTGAAACTAAGCTTCATTGATATTTTAAAATTTATTGTATTTTCTCTTCTTTTTATCCTATTTTGTTTTTAGTTGCTTAGGGACAAGCAAAAATTTAAGTTTGGTGTTGTGATGAGCGGATAATTTATACGCTTTTTGACATTATTTTTAGGTAGTTTTTAGTATGTTTTAGTTACTTTTTATTATATTTTTATTAGTTTTTATGCAAAAATCAAAATTCTGGACTTTACTATGAGTTTGTGTGTTTTTCTGTAATTTCAAATATTTTCTGGCTAAAATGAGGGACCTGAGCAAAAATCTGATTCAGAGGTTGAGAAAGGACTACAGATGTTGTTGGATTCTGACCTCCCTGCTGTCAAACGCATTTTTTTGGAGATACAGAAGTCCAATTGGCACGTTCTCAATTTTGCTGGAAAGCTAATATCTTGGGCTTTCCAGAAATATATAATAGTCCATACTTTTCTCGAGATTTGATGGCCCAAATTGGCGTTAAACGCCAGCCGGAGACCCTTTTCTGGCATAAAACACCAGAACTGGCACCAGAACTGGAGTTAAACGCCCAAACTGGCATCTAAGCTGGCATTTAACTCCAGAAAAGGCCTATGCACGTGTAAAGCTCAATTCTCAGCCCAGGTACACACCAAGTAGGCCCCGGAAGTGGATTTCTGCACTAGCTGCACTTAGTTACTTATTTTCTGTAATCCTTAGTAACTAGTTTAGTATAAATAGCACTTTTTACTATTGTATTCGAATCATCTTATGCCATTTTTCACATTTGGGAGGCTGGACAATCGGCCATGCCTAGACCTTTTTCTCTTATGTATTTTTCAATGGTGGAGTTTCTACACCTCATAAATTAAGGTGCAGAGCTCTGCTGTTCTTCATGAATTAATGCAAGTACTATTATTTCTCTTTCAATTCATGCTTACTTCTTCTCCAGATATACTCTCGTACTTAATTTAGTTAAGTTAGAATGAAGGGGTGACCCGTGACAATCACCCACAATCTTCGTTACTCGCTTAGCCAAGATCCGCGTGCCTGACAACCACAAGCGGTCTATATGATGTTCAACGTAGTCATTGGACGACAGCTGGAGTATAGTCTCTTGGGTCTCTGATCCACGGATTTGACTTGCCTCTCCTGATAACGGAGCATTCGAATCCGTGAGATTAGAACCTTCGTGGTAGAGGCTAGAACCAATTGGCAGCATTCTCGAGATCCGGAAAGTCTAAACCTTGTCTGTGGTATTCCGAGTAGGATCTGGGATGAGATGACTGTGACGAGCTTCAAACTCATGAATGTTGGGCGCAGTAACAGTGTGCAGAAGGATAGAGAGATCCTATTCCGACATAAGTGAAAATTGACAAATGATTAGCCATGCGGTAGCTGTGTGAAGAGAGGACTTTTGTGTGGTCTAGAATTAGAATAAATTCCCGTTGCAAGTATAGCTTCTAAACCAACAAAAGTCCTTTCTTGCAAACGTTTTGGTTGTCACAAGTAACAAACCCCTAAAGAAACTGATAACCGAAGTATTCAAACCTCGGGTCATCTTCTCAAGGAATTGCAGGGTGGTATGTTTTTATTATTGGTTATGAGTCTTGTAAATTGGGGGTTTTGAAAGTAAGGAAGAAGTATGTTAATTGACAGGTAAAATAAATAAATAACTGTAAAATAAACTCTTGGCAAGATATGAGAAATTGGAAGTCCTATCCTAGTTATTTTTATCAGGTGTGATGAGAATTGGGTTTTAATCCCACTTAGTTAACCTTGACTAAAGCAAAGGAAAGTCAAGTGGACTAGTTAGTTTGATCCTCAAGTCCTAGTCAATCCCTGTGGGAAGACTAGCTTTAGAGTGATCTAGATCAATTAGAATCTGCCAATTTCAACCACTGCTGAGTTTGACCACTCAAGAGTTACCAATTAATCAACGAGAGCTAAAAGGGAATAAAATCTACTTGAATGAAAATAATTTGGATAGAGTCCAAGCATCAATAACATAAATTAGAGAAAACAATCATAAGTCTGAAATACCTCAAATTATATTAATTAAGAAAATCCTAACATGAAAAGTTCATAAGCCAAATAGGCAACATAAGTAATACAAGCATTAAAGCATCTGGAAGTAAAAGAGAAATATAAAGTAAAAGGAATATTGAACCTGATGAAGAGTCGAAATCTTAAATCCTTTAAGAGGAATCCTAATCCTAAATCCTAAGAGAGAGGAGAGAACCTCTCTCTCTAAAAACTACATCTAAAACCTAAAATTGAATTATGATCTTATATGAATTGATGTCTTAAGTGTCTGCATGTTCCCTGACTTTAATCTCTGTTTTTGGGCCGAAAACTGGGTTGAAATGCGGCCCAGAATATCTGCCAGTGACTTTTGTAATTCTGCAGATCGCGCACGTCACGCATCCGCGTCGTCCACGCAATTGCGTCACTCAGCGTTTTTCGTACCACGCGTGCGCGTCGACCATGCATTCGCATCGTTCGTGCAGCTTCCAATCCGCGCGATCGCGTTAGGCACGCGAACGCGTCACTCTAATTTCTTTTATTTCACGCGGTCGCGTGAGGCATGCGACCGCGTGACTTCTCGCTGGTCATCTCCTCAATTCCTTGTGTTCCTTCCATTTTTTGCACGCTTCCTCTTCATTCTCTAAGCCATTCCTGCCCTATGAAGCCTGAAACACTTAACACACAGATCAAGGCATCGAATGGTAATAAGAGAGGATTAAGATTAGCTAAATTAAGACCAAAGAAGCATGTTTTCAATCATAGAACTAAACTAGGAAGGAATTGTAAAATCATGCAAATCCTATGAATAAGTGGGTGAAAAGCTTGATAAAACCACTCAATTAAGTACAATATAAACCATAAAATAGTGGTTTATCAACCTCCCCACACTTAATCATTAGCATGTCCTCATGCTAAACTCAAGGAGACAAAATAAATGAGTAGGAAAAAGCAAGACTCATGCAATGCAACCTATGAATATGAATGCAACTACATGCTAAAATGATTCTACCTACTTGGTGAAAAAAATAAATAAATCTTTCAAGAATAAATATGAGCTGGATTTCACTAATTCAAATCACAAAATAAAGCACAGATAACTTGCAAGAAGAAGATAGCTCATGAAAGCAGGGAACATAAAATCAAGCATTGAACCCTTACTGGTAGTGTATATCATTCTAACTCTCAAATGTCTAGGGTCAATTCTCTTAATTCTCTACTAATCTTGCTTTCTATAACTTGCTCTTCATCTAACAATCAACAAAAATTTAATGCACCAAGACACAAATCAAGAGGTCTTTTAAGGGTTGTAATGGGGTTAGGGTCAAGGTAGGATTGTATTTAGCCAAGTGGACTAAAATCTGAATCCTTAATTAACATAAACTTTTTCCCACCTAACTTAAGACAATCCATATAATCACAATACAAGATCTAACTTCCCATTAACTTTGTTTTCCACATATTCATGTATCCTAAATTTGAGTTTAGTACATATGCATTGATACCAACACTTACCCTGGTGGCCATCCTAAAAAGAGAGAAGAGAAAGGGACATGAAGTCAAAAGGATAGAGGAAAGAAGAAGGGAGTACGAGTGATAATTATGCCAAGTAAGGAAAATAGTGAATTAAAGACATGGTCGCGATTCCATGTGATTAGTTCAACAATGGAAATATAGCAAGACATGGTGAGTATTGGATGCAAGATGTTTATTAGCATGCCGGCAAAGGCATGAGTAGCATAGATCAAGCATCAAAGATTAAAAATGTATTATTACTCGTAACAAACCGACAATCACGTTTATATTGACAATTATAATTAAATAATAAAATGGGGAAAAGGGTTTTGTGAAAAACAGGCATTAAAGTAGTAGGATAACATAAAAGTAGTGCATGATGCCATACGGGCTTTTTCACAAACACATAGCATGCATGGTAAATAAGTTATTGAAAGTATTCAGTTGAACATGCAAGCAACCTTTTAAAAAGTTATATAATTGTCAAACAATTCTTTGAATAATCCACAAGCAAAATAAATAAATTTCTAACACCAATGAAAATAATGTAATGAATGAAACTATGCAAATAAATTAAATGGAAGTGAAGGGGGATGAGAAGAAGAAAGTAAGAAAAGGAAGAAGAAAGAAGAAAAGAAATAAGAAGGGAAGAAAATATTTAGATATAGGGAAGAAAAGATAAGATATTTGGCTGCTCTGGATAAGCTGTCCGCCGCTTGTGACGCGGACGCGTGAGTGACGCGCTCGCGCGGATAGCGCTTCTATGAGATGACGCGGACGCGTCATCCACGCGGTCGCATGGATTGATTTGTGCCATTAGCGCGAGGGCAGCCTCGCGGTCGCGTAACACTCTGTTTGAAATTCATATTACCAAATCATTGGGTGACGCGGTCGCGTGGTTGACGCGATCGCGTAGATGGCCTAAATTTGAAAACGGCGCGGACGCGTGGGGCATGCGTACGCGTGGCAGGGTTTGTGCTACAAGCACGTGTCCAGCCCAATTTCAGCTCAACATTCGGCTATACACCCTTTTTACGTTGATTTTGAGGCACGCGTTCGCGTGGGTGACACGGACACGTGGGAGGCATTTTTCCCACTTGACGCAGACGCATCAGCGACGCGGTCGCGTGGACTAATTTGTGCCAAAGGCATGCCTCCAGCCACGATCTCGCGTGACTTTCTATTCAATTTATTTTCTTCCTGACGCACCTATAACGCGGACGCGTCGGCGACGCTGTCGCGTCGCGTGCATTTTTTTTATGCAAGATGCAAAATGTAGTATGCAGATGCAGATACAAACGTTATGAACAATTCCAGGTTGAATAAGAGAAAATAAAACTCAAAAACAAACAAAACTGAATTGAAAAAGGAATGATCATACCATGGTGGGTTGTCTCCCACCCAGTGCTTTTAGTTATAGTCCTTAAGTTGGACATTTGGCGAGCTCCTTGTCATGGTGGCTTGTGCTTGAACTCATCCTGAAACTTCCACCAATGCATGCACTTCCAATAAGCTCTATCAATACCAAGTAAATTTACCAAGCGTTGATGAAGTTCTCCACAAGCTTTGAGCTCCCAAAGTTGATCCTCATATATTCCTGGATCCCAAAGCTTGTTTCTACACCCATCTTTAAGTTGATTATCATGATTCCATCCGGGTGGTTCAGCTTTAGAATTCTCACTGAAACGTCCAAACAACTTCCTAGACCCATTCAATTGAGCTCCACACCAACCCTTGCGTTTAAACTCAAAGCTTCCAACCCTAATGAACCTTGCAGGATAATTCTTACCACTGACCATCTTCCTCTTACTCTTAATGCCACAAAGAGCTCTAAGTTGACCATCCGTCTCTAGTAGCCCGTATTCAAGTGGAATTAGAAAGCTAAGGGATATGAATTTTACCTACTTGAATATTGTGAAGGATGATGGCAACTTAGGGGGAGGTGTTTCTAATGAACGTGCAAGCTCCACTCCTTTGTGTTCTTCTTTGACAACTTCCACCTCTTTGCAAGCTTCTTTGATTTTAACCTCTTCCTCTTGGTAGCTTTCTTCTGATTCAATTTCTTCTTCATTGTTCACCAAGGGCATAGGAGGTTATGCTTCTTATTCTTTAATCTCCATGTCAAGTCCAATGGGAGAGGATTCAAATGTAGATAAGAATTCATTAATGATTGAATCCATCTCTTGATCGTCTCCTTCAAAGTCTTCAACCATGATATGCTTTGGAGGTTGTACACCCTCCTCAACATCAGTTTCAAACATCTTTGAAGGAGGCTCTATAACTTGACTTTCCCATGGAGGTTCAGCATCTCCTAAGTCGTCAACCACTGCCTCCTCTTCTTCTTCAATAATTCCGGCTTCCTCCACTTGTTCCAATACCAAATCGTGCTGCTCACTATCCACCGGTGTGCCTAACTTCTCCTTCCTGCTACGTTCTTCAGTAGATTCTCCACATGAAACCATGGGGGTTCCTTGAATGTCCGAACGTCGGAAAGGTAATCGATTTATTGCTTGATCCAGGTGTTTAAGTATGAAATCGTATTCATCCTTGATGATTTCCTATTCAACTATTTCTTCACCTTCAAGTACAAAATCCTCCTTGTTGTCTTCCTTCACTAGTTCTTCAACCACGCTGTCAACTTCAATGGTCTCTACTACCTTCACCTTTAGTGCCTCCTCTAGCTCCTTATGAATTATGGATTCGCAAAGATGATCCTCTCTCTCTTGCTCCATGTCAATAGTATCAGTGGGATCATGTTGCTCTTGGATTGTTGGATGTTGGTGCTCTTCCATGGATGGTGGTTATGGGATGGGTGGATCATTATGTGGTTGAGATGGAAGTGCATTAGAGCTTGAAGGTTGAATATTGGGGGTAGAGGGTTGGTCCATGCGAGATATAAGCGCTTGAAGAGTAGAGGTGAGACTAGTGATATAGGCAAGTGTGCTCTCCATGGAGGTTTGGGGTGGGTAGGAGGGTTCATTTGTTAGGAGAAAAGGTTCATAACACGGAGGTGGTTCTTCTTGATAAGGATATGGAGATGGTGTATATTGAGGTGGTAGTTTTGGGTATGGTTCATATGGTGGTTGGTGTGGTGAATAAGGATTGGGGTCATATGGAGGTGAATGGTGGAAAGGGGTTTGTGAGTGTGGTGGTTCAAAGCTATGTTGAGGGGGTGGTTCATTGGCATATGATGGGGCTTGTTGGTAACTACAAGGGGGTCCACCATACCTATCATCTTGGTATGCATTATAGAATGATCTTCGTCCATGATATCTTGGAAGGTGTTATTGCCTAAAGGGTTGATCAGATCCTCTTGGCTCCGTCCATCTTTGATTGCTTTGACCTTGATGCATATTCCTATTATAGCTTCCTCTTCCTGCAACATGGTTGTAACCAGACTCATAGCCAAAAGTGGTGAGAGTTCATAGTAGTAGGAGAAAATAAGAACAAAAACTAACAAAAAGAAAATATTTTGAAAAAGATTTGATTTTTTTTTGAAAAAATAAGATAAGATATTTTTGAAAAAAAAATAAGATAAGATATTTTTTTGAAAAATATTTACAATAACCAATAATAAGGCACACATTTGCAATTCCCCAGCAACGGCGCCATTTTTGAAGAGAGGACTTTTGTGTGGTCTAGAATTAGAATAAATTCCTATTGCAAGTATAGCTTCTAAACCAACAAAAGTCCTTTCTTGCAAATGTTTTGGTTGTCACAAGTAACAAACCTCTAAATAAACTGATAACCGAAGTATTCAAACCTCGGGTCGTCTTCTCAAGGAATTGCAGGGAGGTATGTTCTTATTATTGGCTATGAGTCTTGTAAATTAGGGGTTTTGAAAGTAAGGAAGAAGTATGTTAATTGACAGGTAAAATAAATAAATAACTGTAAAATAAACTCTTGGCAAGATATGAGAAATTAGAAGTCCTATCCTAGTTATCCTTATCAGGTGTGATGAGAATTGGGTTTTAATCCCACTTAGTTAACCTTTACTAAAGTAAAGGAAAGTCAAGTGGACTAATTAGTTTGATCCTCAAGTCCTATTCAATCCCTGTGGGAAGACTAGCTTTAGAATGATCTAGATCAATTAGAATCTGCCAATTTCAACCACTGCTGAGTTTGACAACTCAAGAGTTACCAATTAATCAACCAAAGCCAAAAGGGAATAAAATCTACTTGAATGAAAATAATTTGGATAGAGCCCAAGCATCAAAACATAAATAAGAGAAAACAATCATAAGTCTGAAATACCTCAAATTATATTAATTAAGAAAATCCTAACATGAAAAGTTACTAAGCCAAATAGGCAACATAAGTAATACAAGCATTAAAGCATCTGGAAGTAAAAGGGAAATATAAAGTAAAAGGAATATTGAACCTGATGAAGAGTCGAAATCCTAAATCCTTTAAGAGGAATCTTAATCCTAAATCCTAAGAGAAAGGAGAGAACCTCTCTCTCTAAAAACTACATCTAAAACCTAAAATTGAATTATGATCTGATATGAATTGATGTCTTGAGTCTTTGCATGTTCCCTGACTTTAATCAATGATTCTAGGCCGAAAACTGCGTTGAAATGCGGCCCAGAATCTCTGCCAGCGACTTTTGTAATTCTGCAGATTGTGCACGTCACGCATCCGCGTTGTCCACGTGATCGCGTCACTCAACATTTTTCGTACCACGCGTGCGCATCGTCCACGCATTCGCGTCGTTCGTGCAGCTTCTAATCCGCGCGATCGCGTCAGGCACGCGAACGCGTCACTCTGATTTCTTCAATTTCGCGCGGCCGCGTGAGCCATGCGACTGCGTGACTTCTCGCTGGTCGTCTCCTCAATTCCTTGTGTTCCTTCCATTTTTTTCACGCTTCCTCTTTATTCTCTAAGCCATTCCTGTCCTTTGAAGCCTGAAACACTTAACACACAGATCAAGGCATCGAATGGTAATAAGAGAAGATTAAGATTAGCTAAATTAAGACCAAAGAAGCATGTTTTCAATCATAGAACTAAACTAGGAAGGAATTGTAAAATCATGCAAATCCTATGAATAAGTGGGTGAAAAGCTTGATAAAATCACTCAATTAAATATAATATAAACCATAAAATAGTGGTTTATCACTGTGCCTGGTATTTTTCATCCGAGACGAGAGATCCTACAGTTGATTAGCCATACTAAAACCGTACCTGGACCATTTTCACTGAAAGGACGGATGGTAGCCATTGACAATGGTGATCCACCAACATACAGCTTGCCATGGAAGGAAGCACGCATGATTGAATGAAGACAATAGGAAAGCATAGGTTCAGAAGCAACAAAGCATCTCCAAACGCTTATCTAAAATTCCCACCAATGAATTACATAAGTATCTTTATTTTAATTTACATTTTATTTATCTTTCAATTATCAAAACTCATAACCAATTGCATCCGCCTGACTAAGATCTACTGGATGACCATAGCTTGCTTCAAGATGGCAATCTCCGTGGGATCGACACTTACTCGCGTAAGGTTTTATTACTTGGACGACCCAGTGCACTTGCTGGTTAGTTGTACCAGTGTTGTGAAAAGTGTGATCAGAATTTCGTGCACCAAATGTCGTGCACCAAACTAGTCCCTTCACCAATTTTTTCTCATTTTTTTCTATAAATTCAAAATTCTCAATATTTTTGAATGCATTAATTTCAATTCTATTTTTTCACATATTATTCAAATAAGAGTGCTTATAAAATTTTTTTCTCCTGCGAATACCCTAACTGCTGACTTGGAGTTGACGTGAAGGTATTTCAAACTCCTTCACTACTATCTCCGACCTCTTTCAGTATTTTTATAAAATATTTTTCCCTTGTGGATACCCCTAACCAACGTCTTGGAGTTGACGTGAAGGCATTTCAAGCTTTTCTCATTACCATCTCTGGCCTCTTTCATTTAGATTGCAGAGGTCAAAGATATAGTGAGAGTGCTTGAATTACCTTCAATCTAGCTCATTTACACATAACAAAATCGTGTATTTCATAAGAATAAAAAAATATATTTTAATTATTGATTTCTTGTTAAAAGCACATGTTTTTTTATGGAAAAATGTGTCTTATCAATCATATAATTATTTTTTTATAATAACATATTTATATATTACAAAATTTACCAATGTTAAATTATTTAAAAAAAATTATATAATTAAAACTAAAATCTTAAAAATTTTTATGAAAGTACTTGTATTAAAACGATATATAAAAAAATAGTATTGAAATTAGTGCATCTAAGATATTGAAAATTTTAAATTTAAAAAAAATGAGAAAACATTGGTGAAGCGACTAGTTTGGTGCACGACATTCAATTTCAGGGGCTAAAATGAGTCACTTAATGCAAAGTGAGGGACTAATTTGGTGTATCTACAACGATGACATAATGGATGATACGTGGATGAATACTATTGCAACACGTGGCACAAACGGACACATGGCCAAATAACATTGTGACACGTGGCACAACTATCCACATCAGCATTCCACGTGTCACTGGTCACCACATCATCATGTCATTACATGTGGCCAAATCTTAGAGTGACACGTGTCACTTACCGTCCACATCATCAAGCCATGTCATCACATCGTTAATGAAAAATGGGTTAGGGACTAATATGGTGCACTATTCTCAATCTCAGCGATGTAATTAGTGCAATTGGAATCTCAGGGATGTAATTAGTGAAATTGGAATCTCAGGGACAATTTTAGTACACGACGTCAGTCTCGGAGACCACTATAAAAATTTACTCAGAGTTAGATAGTGAGTGTACTGAATAAGAAATCTAAAAAGGAATATAAATGATACATTTGAAAAGAAATTAGAAAATTACCAAAATCTCGAGCGGAAGCTTCCTTAGATGGGGAATGGATTCTTGAAATTGCTCAATTTTTTTTTTTGGTTTCCCACGGTATCCCCCAACCCGACAGGTGAAGGACTAATCCGTCGCGGATTAGGGTCTGCCGCTAGCCAATGGGTTGCTGCATGTACAAGGCGGGATTCAAACCCCCGACACTTGCTTAAGCGGACGAGTGAGCTAACCACTCGACCAACTCAAGTTGGTTTTGAAATTGCTCAATTAGTATTACGATACATGAAACTTAATTCAATAGATGCTGGTCCTAACCTAGTGGTTTATTTTTTTTTGGAAAAAAAAATCCAAATTTATAGATGCCAATTAACAATAAGATAGTAAGAAATGAATTGGGCATAGAATTCGGGTTTACCATTGTACAAAGGCTCTGGATGGTTACTTGTTGCTACAGTTCTTTTCAACTAATAACATAGCAACGATTGCTTCCCTACCAAGTGTCATCAAGGCAGATTTAAGTTCTTTCAACCTTGTTTATGCGGTTTAAAAACTCATGAAACTGTCTGCAGATATAGAAGTATCGTTCAACTTTGATCGACGCCTCAAAACTTCAGCAACCTGATAAGAAGATTCTTATGGTAAATACCTTGCACTGACACCATTATATACATGCCATTGTGGTAGTAAATTATTTCCTGGGCTTCTACTTCTCGACAAAATTTCTCAGTCATGTGTGAAGTGGTGTGCATCCTCTAAAAAGGTGCCTATTATTTATGCACACAGTGGCTAAGAGATCTACGAACAAAAAAAACTGAAGCAAAATTAGGAGCATAAAATTTGAGAGCTAGGTGGAATGAGGAAAAACAATGGTGAATGAGGAAAAGCAATGGTTGAATATCTCCATTTCTTTCTTCTTCTTATTCGTCTCAGTTTTAGAATACAATTTTGGACTCAATATGCATATATGCGATATAATTGATAAAAGACAAAAACTCGCAAGATAAATGATAATTCAGTAAGAGGTCCCAAAAGACTACCTGATTATGCACAGGTGTTAAAAGTTTCCAATATACAAATCTTAAAATTACAATGAAACTATCTCATCAAAAGCATCACATGTTTAAACTACAAACAAAAAATAAACCACTCTATATTCTTCAAAATTTAATTTAATTAAACAAAAACTTTTTTTGTTCTTATTAATACTTTTAAATGAAGTAACTATTTTTAGAGATATATACTTCGTAAAATAATCTTTAAGCTTCAATTATATTTTTAAAACAAATAAAATAGATAAAGAAATAATGAATAACTGCAAAAGAAAACAAAATATTAATTATATCATCATGAAAACAAACCAACCCATAAATAAATTGTAAAAAGTGAACTAAGATAGGAAAGAGAACTCAAAAATCACCTCACCTGGCCAAAAAGAATATAATGAACAATGAAGGCAGTCACAATTCTTAGCTTCCTTCATCACCAAATGGAGCATTGAATCGATCAACTCAGCATATTCCATGTAGTGTCCTTTCGTCCAGCTCATCAAGTGCACAGTTCTTAGGTTTAGTTTGGTAAAGTTTTTACTTTTTAAAAGTAGCTTATAAAAACTAATTTTTAAAAGATGGTTTTTTAAAAGTTGAAGTATTTTTATTTGGTAAATGAAATTAAAAATAGTTTTCAATAAACATAAGCAACAATAATTGCGTTTGGTAAAATAGCTTTTAAATTTTAAAGATACTATAATAGATATAAATATAAGTGTTAAATTTCAAAATTAGTTAACATATGAGATTATATTAGACTTTTAAATTTTGAAAAGTACAAGCCAACATTGAAAAACTCTACCTTAGGTGCTTTCAAAAGTACTCCGGTCTTTTAAAAGCTGCAAGCACAAGCATATGGTCTTTTTGACTTACCAAATACAACATGAAGAGCTTGAACTTTTTAAAAGCACAAGCACCTCTTCGAAAAGCTTTACCAAACTAAGCCTTAGTATTTGTAACACCCTAACTATCAAAATATTAGGCTTCCGGCTGTGCCACTCTGATAGCTCAGGTATTACAACTACTATTGTATTATTTAATACAAAAATATGAGACTGTTTAAAATTTTAAACCGTATTTTTACCGCTCAAAAGACTTCTTAATAGATAACTTATATCCATACAAATATCAATACTTACAAAGGATATATATATATATATTATTGATTTTACAAACATTACGTAATCAAAATCCTATCCCTCTTATAAAAACTTGTAAAGATAAAGGCGAAGGGAAAGTAACTAATACAACACAAAATATTGTTTAAACAGAAACGAAATGAATAAACTCTTCCAAACTTCGTCGTCCAAAAACCTAAAAAGAAAAGACCTATAGGGGAGTGAGAACATCGTTCTCGAAAGGGTTCTCACTATAGGGTTGCAGAATTATTATAATAGGATACGTGAAAAAAAAAACTATTTTTAAAGTACAGTGATTGTTACCCGCCTTATGTATCTTTTCAAAACCATAGATCCACATTCAAAATTTGAAATCCTTTTTTTTTTAAGAGAAACCCATTAATTCTCCAAAAATCAAAACCTTTTTAAAAGAGCTTTTCCAAGGCAGTATGAATGACCAAACTATTCCAAGCATATGTTCATTAAGTCTATGCTAAACCAGTTTAGTTTTTCATACTTTACTAAACTAAAAACAAAAACCATTCATGGCCTTCGACCCATCACATAATCAATCATGCCCATCGGCCCAAACATTTCAATCAACAGTCAATCCACCACAAACCAACTAGTTTTCAGTCACAAACACAAGATGGTTCAAACACAATCAAGCAGTAATATCAAGTAGAGCAATTAGCAATTAGCAATTAGACATAATTATTCACGTAGGCAAACCAATTACAATATGCACACCCAAACAATGTCACATAGATGCATATGATGAATGCCTGTCTTATGGCTGATGAGTCTCATCTGTTGGTTATCAATCCAACACGGCAAGTCCGGTTTGCTGAACCCTTGGACTGTCCCCTGTCGCGCAATGGGGGTTACCATTCTCGGAAATTTAAATGTGCCCGATCACCCTTACGACGTAAGGTCAACAGAGTATCGAGTCTCAACCTGGAACACGTGGTGGCAAGCCACGATACTTTACCCAGGAAAACTCGTATCTCAGATAAAAGTGCAGAAGCCACATATTATATCAAACCAATCATCGTTCAAGCCATAAGTAACTTTTTTCCTCAAATCTCTTTATTTTGAAACCAAGGTCAATCCAATTCAGTCTTCACTTTAAAATCCTCAATTTCTTTAAAATCCTCAATTTCTCAAATCATTTCAAGCTCATAATCCATATCTTTTTTAAAAGTTAGTCACTTTAAGTGACATTTCCCAAAACTTCCAAAAACCTTTCAAATATCACCTCAAAATGGAATTTTCTTTGAAAAGACTCAATCCTTCAATTTTAAATTGTTCGTTTGACCATTTTAAATCAGAGTTATTAATTAACAACCCTGGCAAAGACTCAAGACTCTAGGGAAGAATAACTTGCCTCATTTCTTAAACTCTTTAAAAGTTCTTGAAATTGTTTAGTAAAAGAATACTTCAAAAGCAATACGAAATTAATTAATCAAAATTCAATTTCTTTCAAAATCTGCTAAAACTCTTCCCAAAAGTACTTCTTTAATCAAACTTCAAAACATAGATTCTTTCATATTTAAATCAATCTTAGAACATATACTTTCCGTAAACAGATTAAACTCAAAACATCTATTTCTTAATAAACCAAGATCCAAGTAATAGAACCTCTCAAATTCATTCCTTTTCTAAATCAACTTTTAAAACAAAATCTTAGAGTAGAATTAGGGTAATCTCTCTTAGATAACCCTAAATCTAAGAGAGATTAAATTATCAAGAGAGATAACCCTAAATCTAAGAGAGATTAACCTAATTCTGCTCTAATTCTAGAGAGAAAATGGAGCTTCTCTCTCTAGAAAACTACATAAAGCATGATACCTAAGCTACACAAATTGCTCTTGCCTTCATCCTTCTTGATTTTGCCTCTAATAGTTTCAGAAATGAGTTGGATTTGGGCCTGATGCAGCTCAGAAATCGCCAGTCACAGTTTCTTTAATAAAGTCACGTGACGAGTGTCATGCGTACATATGGACGGACAAGTTTCCTTCCTCACGTGTATGCGTAAGGCATGTGTACGCGTGGCCATGATTTCCACCAATTCATCATTTCTTTATGAATTCTCCATTTGGCATGCTTTTTCTTCACTTCCTCAATCCAATCTTTGCCTTCTAAGCCTGAAATCACTAAACAAACACATCAAGGAATCGAATGGAATTAAAGAGAATTAAATTTAGCAAATTAAGGGCCTAAAAAGCATATTTTCACTCTTAAGCACAATTTAGGAGAAATTCACAAAACTATGCTCTTTCATTGCATAAATGTGGGAAAAATTGATAAAATTCACTAAATTCAATAGAAGATAAACCATAAAATTGGGGTTTATCACATTCTCTATGATCTTGCGTATCTGTTTTACGTGTAGTTATGCGAGTTTGATGCGATCTTTTGTTATACGCTTTTGCATAACTTCTTCTTCATGGCTCCTAGTAATAACTCATTTCAAATATATATGTATACGTTTTTAATTTTAGAAGTCGTAATACCTTGCCACCTCTAATTTACGACTTAAGCATAAAGCTCTATGTGGTAGGGTATTACATTATAGTATCAGAGCAATTTGTTCCTATAGAGCTTGGAGAACGGATTGATTATGATTCTGGGCATAATCTGGTGTGTATACATGCTAGTTATGATATCTAATTGATATATGTGGCATATTTGTTCATGAGGATGCATTTGGGACTTTCAAACACTAGACTTAAGATATTGCGACTGATAACCTTGATATCAATTGTTTGGTGTGAACTGGAACCAAATAGCGACTCATGGACGTAGACGCGATCAAGGGAGAGGTCGGAATAGTAATGAGAAACCCAAAATGACTGTGAATAACCCTGTGAACTTCATAAGTGCCCCAAAGAATATGGCTGCTGCTATGCAGGCAGTGGGGGTGACGACGGAAATAGGCCAATGACATTAGCGACTTTCCTGAAGATAAATCCATCGATCTTTAGAGGAACCATAAATCCGACGGAAGCTGATAATTGGTTTCAGGAGATGGAATAGCCTTGCAATTACAACAAGTGCCTGAAGACCAGTGTGTTGAGTTTGCCACTTATTAGTTGATGGGTGAAGCTCAGTATTGGTGACAGGGAACGCGACGTCTTTTGCAGCAAAACAATGCTACGATACTGTGGGATGCCTTTTAATCTGAATTTATAAGAAGTATTTCCCCAATTCAGTCATGACGGTAAAGGATCTTGAGTTGTTACAGCTAAAATAGGGTCTTAAGATAGTGGTAGAGTACACCAATCGATTTGAGGAGTTGTGCTGGTTTTCTAGGGTTTGTCAGGGTGCTCTGGGGGATTTCAAAGAGTGGAAGTTCATATAGTACGGAGGTGGACTGGAGAGAAACATTCTGAGTACAGTAGGATTGATGGAGATTATAACTTTCTCTGAACTGGTAAACTAGAGTAGAATTGCTGAGGATTGTGCGAGAAAGGCCATGTTGGACAAGGGTGACCACCGAGCTTTTGTTAGGAGAAATAAAGGGAGGAACTTTGCACCTAGAGGTCAGAATTTCAAGCAAGGAGGCTATGTTCCACAAACACATTAGGGTCAGAATCATTTCCGAAGGCTCAACAATAATAAAAATAACCAAGACCGAGGCAAAGGAATGTAGGTTCAAAATCCTCCAAACAACTTAACATGTAGGAGATGTGGGGCATATCATCCAAAGACTCCTTGCCGTGCTGGTTTGAGTGTATGTTATTTCTATGGTGGAGCCGAGCATCTATCCTGGAATTGTCCAAAAAGGAAGAGACAAGAAGTTCTAAGAGTTTAGTAACTGGGACGTGTGTTCACTATGACAGCGGACGGTGTTGAGGGATTAAACACTTTGATTAGAGTTAATTGTGAAATCAGTGACAAAATCTTAATTGCTTTGTTTGATACTGGAGCATCACATTCATTCATATCGTTTGAGAAAGCTGGTGAGTTAGGATTGAAAATATCCATGTTAGCTTATGATTTGCAAGTACACACTCTTGCCTTTGAGGCTATCGTGACTAGGTTAGATTGTCAGCAAGTTTTGTTTAGAATTTAACATCGAACTTTTGTCCATGACTTGATTTGCTTGTCGATGACTGGACTCGATCTAATTCTAGGCTTGGATTGTGTAACACCCTACGACACAAAGTCTTATGATTAAGTCATAAAACCGAGGTGGCAAGGCATTACGACCTTTAAAAGTAAAAATATATATAATAATAGTTGAAAGGAATTTTATAACGAAGAGCCTTTGAAGGAAAGTTTAAAACAAAGGGGCATCACTCTCGTAAATGGAAAACTTGCGTACTAAGAAACATATACATATATATAT
>NC_029781.3:55199599-55200089 GCF_000817695.3 Arachis duranensis
ATATATATATATATGCATGCCCATGGGGGAGTGCCCGGTCATATCTTACATACAGGGGTTAGCAAACGTCTCAATAATAGTCAATTATATCACATAAATATCATTTTCATTCTTAATAATAATTCATAACTTATCTCATTGGTGGACGAAATTGTGATCCTTAATTAGTGACTCCTTGGCATGTGCCAAAAAGAACTAATTTAACTAACTGATTACTTTCTTTTCACAATTCCGTTCAACTAACCAGCAAGTGCACTGGGTCGTCCAAGTAATACCTTACGTGAGTAAGGGTCGATCCCACGGAGATTATTAGCTTGAAGCAAGCTATGGTCATCTTGTAAATCTCAGTCAGGCAGATTCAAATGGTTATGGGGTGTTTATAATTAAAAGACAAATAAAACATAAAATAGGATAGAGATACTTATGTAATTCATTGGTAGGAATTTCAGATAAGCATATGGAGATGCTTTGTTCCTTTTGAATCCCTGCT
>NC_029781.3:55201358-55202440 GCF_000817695.3 Arachis duranensis
TTAAGAAGTAATAATATTTTAGAGTTTTAAATGAAGCTCAGATTTTTATTAGATGAGTGGGGCTTGTAGCTTTTTGTTTCTGAACAGTTTTGGCATCTCCCTGTATCTTTAAATTTTCAGAATGATTGGCATCCTTTAAGAACTCAGAATTTAGATAGTATTATTGACTCTCCTAGTGTAGTATGTTGATTCTTGAACACAGTTATTTTATGAGTCTTGGCTGTGGCCCTAAGCACTTTGTTTTCCAGTATTACCACCAGATACATAAATGCCACGGATACATGACTGGGTGAAGCTTTTCAGATTGTGACTTAGCTTTGCTAAAGTCCCCAATCAGAGGTATCCAGAGCTCTTAAGCACACTCTTTTGCCTTGGATCACGACTTTAACCACTCAGTCTCAAGTTTGTAACTTGAACCTGCATGCCACAAGCACATGGTTAGGGACAGCTTGGTTTAGCCGCTTAGGCCTGGATTTTAATTCCTTGGGCCCTCCTATCCATTGATGCTCAAAGCCTTGGATCCTTTTTACTCTTGGCTAGTGCCCATGGCTTGTGAATATTGTGTTTTTTTTTTTACTGCTTTTTCTTGCTTCAAGAATCAATTTTATGATTTTTCAGATCATCAATAATATTTTTCGTGTTCCTCATCCTTTCAGGAGCCAATATTCATCAAATTCAAAGTACAAATTATGCACTGTTCAAGCATTCATTCAGAGAACAAAAAGTATTGCCACCACACATAATTAATTATAATTTTTATTATTAAGAACTCGAAAAATATATATTACTTCTTTATTCTAAAAAATCTACTACTTTATTCATGCCTGATGATGATGAGAAAAATAAATTATAGCTTAATTGGAAATAAAATCAAAATAGACATACTAATTACTACTAAATATCTCCTAAGGTGAATTTCTATAATAATACTATCACTAAGCTAAAGCAAAAATAGGAACTCAGCAACCTGTTGTTTTGAGGAGTAGATGTTCCTCTAATCTGTGGGGTGCTGTTCAAGGATTAATTTTTGGCGCTTCAGCTCCCTTAGATCACGCCCTTGCTCCTCCTGTTCCTTGAGCAGT
>NC_029781.3:55202882-55203210 GCF_000817695.3 Arachis duranensis
AATCTTCTCTTTTGAGTTGAACTGGGATGCCAGTTGTACTGGTAGTCCACTTGGCTCCAGGGATGCATATATCCTCCAGAACCTTGTCCAATCCTTTATTGACCCTCATCATTCTCCTATTAAAGGAATCTGGGTCATCTTTCAGTTGAGGAATCTTGAATATCTCCCTGATCTTGTCAGGATGAGTATGAACAATCTTTCCTCTGACTAAGGTCCGATGGTCATAGAGAGCAGCTCCAATTATTCTCTGCCTGTCTGTCTGCCATAGATTAGCATAGAACTCCTGAACCATGTTCCTTCCCACTTTCGTTTTAGGATTGGTCAGAAT
>NC_029781.3:55207872-55208523 GCF_000817695.3 Arachis duranensis
GAATCTTTATTTCAAGAGTCCTGAGATAGTCTGCAAAGCGGGCAAATTGCTTATCCTGTTCCGCTTGGCGGAGTTTTTGAGGATAAGGCATTTTGGCTTTGTATTCCTCAACTTTAGTTGCTGCAGGTTTATTACCTGCAGAAGTGGGTTGGGAAGCCTTTTTGGAAGGATTGTTATCAGCACTTGTATATGACTGATCACCCACTGGCGTTTGAATACCAGGGGTGGAAGCTGGGGTGGCGTTAAACGCCACCTCCTTGCTTGTTACTGGCGTTTGAATGCCAGAACCATGTTCCTTTTGGGCGTTCAACGCCAGATCCATGCTTGTTTCTGGCGTTGAACGCCAGGAATGAGCATGGTCTGGGCGTTCAGCGCCAGCTTTATCCCTTTCTGCGCTCTGCCTGTCCTCAGAGGGATTTTGAGTAGCTATTTGTTCATTTCCTGTCTTCTTGCTGCTTTGAAGTGAGGTATTTAATGTTTTCCCACTTCTTAATTGAACTGCTTGGCATTCATCTGCTATTTGTTTTGACAGTTGCTTTTCTGTCTGTTTTAATTGCACTTCCATGTTCTTGTTAGCCATTCTTGTTTCCTGTAATATTTCCTTGAATTCGGCTAGCTGCTGAGTTAGAAAGTCTAATTGCTGATTGAATT
>NC_029781.3:55210972-55213925 GCF_000817695.3 Arachis duranensis
ATGACGTTTTTCTGGCGTTTAACTCCAGACAGCAGCATGAACTTGGCGTTTAACGCCAAGTTACGTCGTCTATCCTTGCGCAAAGTATGAACTATTATATATTGCTGGAAAGCCCTGGATGTCTACTTTCCAACGCCGTTGAGAGCGCGCCAATTAGACACCTGTAGCTCCAGAAAATCCATTTCGAGTGCAGGGAGGTCAGGATCCAACAGCATCAGCAGTCCTTTTTCAGCCTAAGTCAGATTTTTGCTCAGCTCCCTCAATTTCAACCAGAAAATACCTGAAATCACAGAAAAACACACAAACTCATAGTAAAGTCCAGAAATATGATTTTTGCCTAAAAACTAATATTATTTCACTAAAAACTAAATGAAACATGCTAAAATCTACATGAAATTACCCCCAAAAAGCGTACAAAATATCCGCTCATCACTCATCGTTCTTAATTAATTTACATCATCAATTGTTTCATACATCATTCTCAATATTACATTACTCTCTTAACTGCCTCATATACCACTTTCGTCATCTTTATCAACTCAAGTACCATCTTCTCCAACCACATATTACCTTTTCAAAGTCTTTCTTCATCTCAAAGTTACCATCTTTTCCTAGCTTTATCTTATTACTAGACATACCACTAATGTCTAAGGGCTAAAAGGGTAAAAATAAAGGTTTATAGGTTTAAAATCATGTTTAAAACACTAAAATTTTATTTGTTGAAAATAGGGGTCAGGCATACGTGTAGGCGTACGCGAGATACCCAACCCGAATAGGTTGGTCGCATCACGTACAGTGGTCACATACGCAAGTTATGCAGAACAGCAAAAATGCTTAATGCTGCAGAATTTTCAACTTTGTACTCCAAACTTCCAACGCGCATAAATTTTCCGTTTTAAAATTTTTTTCATCTATTCTTTGAACGGCGTAAACTTCACGGACATATTTTTATTTGAAATAAGTTTTAAATAATTTAGGGATCCCAAAGCCAAGTTATAGCTCACCAAAGTTTCGCCAAAAGTCAATTTTGCACAAAAACATCAAACCTCAATTTTCATCAAAAATCAAACTCAATCCACAATTTATGCCTACAAAGTACCCACCAATACACCATATCACAGCCACACAGCCACAACATCCTACCATAATCAACCATACCTCAATTTTACATAATTCTCATACATGGACTTCTCAATTATACCAACAAATCATCAACAATCCAACATCTATTCATATTCATCATTATCAACATATTAAGCATCATTAATCCATCATTCATCACCCTACTCTCATCATGAACAATAATCATCAACAGATACTCAATCCATATCAACAATCATCATTAAAGGTGCTAGGTAATTATCTTACTCATGCATTCACACCTATCCTATGTCATCTAGCCTATGTTTTCACACGACATTATATACTAAATACGAGAAACCTAAACCATACCTTGGCCGATTCCTCGTAAAGTTCGTAACACCTCAACTAGCACCGTTCCACAAACTCGAAGGTCCCAAAATATGCACCAAATAGAAACTCATCTACCATAGCCCAACATCTAGCTTTCTAATATCACCAATTCCATCAACAAGCCTCAAATAACACACAACTCAATCTAATACCAATGAAAATTACTAAATCAATATAAATTTCACTTAAATTCAGATATCACAAGGGTTATAATTATCCTCACCTTTCCAATGGGGAATTGGGACAAGACCTGGCAAGTCCATGAAGCTAATTTGGTCATAAATACCGAAATTACACAATTTTTCAACACTAAACCCAATTAAATTCGAAATTAAGGGATGAGTTGTATGGAGTGAGAATGAGGCTTACCTATGAATTTTTTGATGGCATGTAGAGCTCGTCGAGATGAACGCGTGGACGCAAACGGTGCGGCGATCGGAGCTCCGGATTGAAAGTTATGGGGTTTTGAATGTTTGAGTGGGGTTTGGGAATGTTCTTCCCCCTTGGCTGAGTATTTCAGCGTTCCATGCATGAATGGGGAGAGAGAAGATGGCTGAATCCATCTTTATTAGGTGGTCAAGTTGGGCCCAGGCCCAATACGGGCCCAGTTCATCCGGTTCGACCCGTTCGGCACAATCTTGGGCCAAATTCTTTAAAATTAGTGTTAAAATTCTTATTTTAATTAGTTCTACCTCGCTAAATCATATAATTCAATTTTTTCTTTTATTTGATTAATAATTAATTTATTAACTAATTATTCACTAATTACTCGGGGTTTACATTCTACCCCCTAACAGAAATTTTTGTCCTAAAAAATTTGCTCTCAATTCTCCATATACACTCCATCAGATTCAACCGATCTCTTACCATTCATTTTGTCATTCTCCAACATCAATTTAACACCCTATTTCCATTTCAGGCTTAAGCTAAACCAGTTTATTTCATTCTTAGTTTTGTCTAACTCTTTCTTGTTGACTACAAACTCCCTTATCCTCCAAGGATCCTATCTAAACCTAATCGATCCCTAAACATTCTCAACTATCTCACTTTTCCAACCTCTCTTTCTAATTCAATCTGTTATAGCCTAAATCACACACACTTTTCACTCTTCGATCCTACACTGATTCTTCAAGATGCCCTCATATCCTAAAACTTATTTCTCACGTCGATACAATTCTAGAGCCACGAAAATCATTGCGCTTCTGCAGCGTCACTCTAATTATCAACTACTTAGAACTTAATCCTTTTCATGCTTCTACCAAACAACTTCTTGTATCATTTTACCTTTCTAACTAAGGCCATTGACTTTTACTCTAGCTGCACAAGTTCTGAGTCCTTGGTTTTCTCCATTACGAGGTTCATTACCATCTCTGTCACCATTTCTAGATTGTTCGCTCCATTCCTTCAGCAGAAGCTTGCACAGCAGCAACCAAGGATCAACCATATTATCTCACTCACGTTCATGAGACACCATTTGGGT
>NC_029781.3:55215493-55215756 GCF_000817695.3 Arachis duranensis
GCGTGATTGAATGAAAAACAGTAGTAATTGCATTAATCCATCAAGACACAGCAGAGCTCCTCACCCCCAACCATGGGGTTTAGAGACTCATGATGTAGAAGATACAATGAGAAACGTGAAAAGTGTCATGAGGTCCAGATACAATGTCAAAAGATCCTATCAATAGTGAACTAGTAACCTAGGGTATACAGAAATGAGTAAATGACGAAAAAATCCACTTCTGGGTCCACTTAGTGTGTGCTTGGGCTGAGCATTGAAGCTTT
>NC_029781.3:55216817-55218699 GCF_000817695.3 Arachis duranensis
AACAACCTTGATTTTGAGAAGTGGATGCTCCCTTACCTTGAGAGGAGAGCTTTTGATGTTTCAACTCTTGGAGATCACGCCCCTGCTTCTCTTGTTCCTTCAGCAATTTGCAGAGCATGCAGTTCTGATTCTACTGTTCTTCCTTAAGTTGCTCCATAGTTTCTTGCAACTTTGTCATAGATGCTTCTAGGCTGGCCCAGTAGTCAATTTCAGGAAATTCAGGGAGGAATTCCTGCGCCCTCTTTTTGATAGAGTTGTCTTGCATTTGTCCTTCCATTGACTTCTTGGTGATTGGATGTTCAATGGGTATGAATTCATCTACTCCCATCTTCACCCCAGCCTCTTTACAGAGCAAGGAGATCAAGCTTGGGTAAGCCAATTTGAGCAAAGTGATTAAGCTTGGGTAAGCCAGTTTGGCTTCAGTGGAATTCTTGTTTGCAATTGTGTAGATCTCACAAGCAATCAGATGATGAACCTCCACTTCTTTTCCAAGCTTAATGCAATGAATCATCACTGCTCTCTTGATAGTGACCTCAGAGCGGTTGCTAGTGGGCAATATGGAATGCCCAATAAAGTCTAGCCAGCCTCTTGCAATTGGTTTGAGGTCTCCCCTCTTGAGTTGGTTTGGGACACCTTTTGAATTGGTTATCCACTTAGTTCCAGGGAGGCAAATGTCCTCTAGAACATGATCCAACCCCTTATCTGCTCTCACCATTCTCCTATTAAAGGATTCAGGATCATTTTGCAGTTGAGGCAATTTGAAGACCTCTCTTATTTTGTCCAGATGGAAGTAGATAACTTTCCCTCTGACCATGGTTTTGTAAGTATGGAAAGCAGTTTCAGTCATTCTCTGCTTATCTGTCAGCCACAGATTTGAGTAGAATTCCTAAACCATATTTCTTTCAACCTTTATCTCAGGATTGGTTAGAACTTCCCATCCTCTGTTTCGAATTTGCTCTTGGATCCCCGGATATTCATCTTCTTTCAGGTCGAACTTGACTTCCGGGATCACTGACCTCAGACCCATTATTTTGTGATAATGGTCTTCATGTTCTTTGGTTAAGAACTTTTCTTGATTCTAAAGATTCTTTGGATTATTCTCTTTCTTTCCTCTTAAATTGGTTTGTTTTCCCTTAGGAGCCATGATCTTGATAAATCTTGGCTCAGTGATCACAGAAAAGCACACCAAACTTAGAGGTTTGCTTGTCCTCAAGCAAAAGAAAGGAAAGGGGGAGAGAAAAGGAGAGCAAATTTGAATGGTGTGGGGAAATAGGGTGGCCGAACGTGTTTAAATAGGAGAGGAGGAGAGATTTTCAAAAATTTGAGGGAGATTTGAGAAGATATGGAAAAAATTTGAGGAGATAATTGAGTTTTTGAAAGAGCCTAGGAAAGGATTTGAAATAGATTTGAAGAAGATTTTAATTTTTGAAATTGGAAGGTGAATGATGAAAGATTGTAATGTGTTTATGCAGGAAAATATGAATCAAAACAAGAAAGTTTGAAAAAATTTGAAGTGGGAAACAAAATCTCCTCCCCCTGCCTTTCTGGCGTTAAACGCCCAAAATGGTATCCATTCTGGCGTTTAACGCCCATTTGTTGGCCAATTTGGGCGTTTAACGCCAGCCAGGGTAGAAATCCCTTTTATCACTGGGCGTTTTGCTAAACGCCCAGGATGCTGCACACCTGGCGTTAAACGCCCAAAATGGTGCCCATTCTGGCGTTTAACGCCCCAAAATGGCACCTTTACTGGCGTTAAACGCCCAGAATGGTGCCCATTCTGGCGTTTAACGCCCAAAAGTACCCCTTACTGGCATTTTTTCGCCAGCAAGCTCTTTTTCTCTGCTTTTTGCACTGAATCCTTCTGTAACTCTGTGAATTCCTT
>NC_029781.3:55218971-55232682 GCF_000817695.3 Arachis duranensis
ATATGGTGATACTCATGTAATCACATACGGACCCCTCCACCGGAATTTAAGTTTTCCTGGGAACAATCTGAGCCTAGAGTTGAAGAGCAGAACTTTTTGTCCTGGCTCAAAGACTCTGGATGACAACTTCTTGTCATGCAACTTCTTTACCTTTTCCTTATAAATCTTTGCATTTTCAAAGGCACTGAGTCTAAACTCATCTAGCTCATTTAGCTGGAGTAATCTCTTTTCACCAGCTAACTTAGCATCCAAGTTTAGGAATCTGGTTGCCCAGTAGGCTTTATGTTCCAGTTCCACGGGCAGATGACAGGCCTTGCCATACACAAGTTGGTATGGTGAGGTTCCTATTGGAGTCTTGAATGTTGTTCTGTATGCCCATAGAGCATCATCCAAGCTCTTTGCCCAATCCTTTCTTCGGGCTATTACAGTCCGTTTTAGGATTCTTTTTAGCTCTCTGTTAGAGACTTCAGCTTGCCCATTTGTCTGTGGATGATACGGGGTAGCTACTTTGTGGCTAATTCCATATCGAACCATAGCAGAGTAAAGCTGTTTATTGCAGAAATGAGTACCCCCGTCACTGATTATGACTCTGGGAACACCAAATCTGCTGAAGATGTGTTTCTGGAGGAATTTCAGCACGGTCTTAGTATCATTAGTGGGTGTAGCAATTGCTTCTACCCATTTAGATACATAGTCTACTGCCACCAGAATGTAAGTGTTTGAGTATGATGATGGGAATGGACCCATAAAGTGAATTCCCCATACATCAAACAACTCAATCTCTAAGATCCCTTATTGAGGCATGGCGTATCCGTGAGGCAAGTTACCAGCTCTTTGGCAGCTGTCACAGTTACGCACAAACTCTCGGATAATTTATACACTTTTTGGCACTGTTTTTAGTATATTTTTAGTACATTTTAGTTAGTTTTTATGAGTTTTTATTTAAAATTTACTTTTCTGGGCTTTACTATGAGTTTGTGTGTTTTTCTGTGATTTCAGGTAATTTCTGGCTGAAATTGAGGGACCTGAGCAAAAATCTAATTCAGAGGCTGAAAAAAGGACTGCAGATGTTGTTGGATTCTGACCTCCCTGCACTCGAAGTGAATTTTCTGGAGCTACAGAAGCCCAATTGGCACGCTCTTAATTGCGTTGGAAAGTAGACATCCTGGGATTTCCATCAATGTATAATAATCCATACTTTGCTCGAGATTTGATGGCCCAAACTGGCGTTGCAAATCAGCTTCAGAATTCCCGTCGTTTAATGCCGGAACTGGCACAAAAGTTGGAGTTAAACACCCAAACTGGCACAAAAGCTGGCGTTTAACTCCAGGAAAAGTCTCTATACATGAAAGCTTCAATGCTCAGCCCAAGTACACACCAAGTGGACCCCGGAAGTGGATTTTTACGTCATTTACTCATTTCTGTATATCCTAGGTTACTAGTTCACTATAAATAGGATCTTTTGACATTGTATCTGGACCTCATGACACTTTACACGTTTCATATTGTACCTTTTACGGCATGAGTCTCTAAACCCCATGGTTGGGGGTGAGGAGCTCTGCTGTGTTTTGATGGATTAATGCAATTACTACTGTTTTTCATTCAAACATGCTTGTTTCCATTCTAAGATATTACTTGCTCCTCAACTTGATGAATGTGATGATCTGTGACACTCACCATCATTCTCACCTATGAACGTGTGCCTGACAACCACCGCCATTCTACTTTAGATTGAGTGGATATCTCTTGGATTCTTTAGCCAGAATCTTCGTGGTATAAGCTAGAATATACTGGTGGCCATTCTTGAGAATCCGGAAGGTCTAAACCTTGTCTGTGGTATTCTGAGTAGGATTTAGGGATTGAATGACTGTTATGAGCTTCAAACTCGCGATTGTGGGGCGTTAGTGACAGACGCAAAAGAATCACTGGATTCTATTCCGACATGATCGAGAACCGACAGATGAATAGCCATGCTGTGACAGAGCGCGTTAAACATTTTCACATTGGAGGATGGGAGGCAGCCATTGACAACGGTGAAACCCTACATACAGCTTGCCATGGAAGGAGTCTTGCGTGTATGAAGAAGAAGACAGTAGGAAAGCAGAGATTCAGAAGATAGAGCATCTCCAAAACCTCAACATGTTCTCCATTACTGCAAAACAAGTATTTATTTCATGTTCTTCTACTTTTCACAATTAAACCTGTGAATTATTGATATCCTGACTAAGAGTTACAAGATAACCATAGCTTGCTTCAAGCCGACAATCTCCGTGAGATCGACCCTTACTCACGTAAGGTATTACTTGGACGACCCAGTGCACTTCCTGGTTAGTTATGCGGGGTTGCAAAAGTGTGATTGCAATTTTGTGCACCAAGTTTTTGGCACCGTTGCCGGGGATTGTTTGAGTTTGGACAACTGAGGGTTTATCTTGTTGCTTAGATTAGGAATATTTTATTTTTATTGGTTTAGAGTCTTTTATTTGAGTTTAGTTTCATATTTTAAGTTTCGTGTCAATTGCATGCTTTTGTTTTCTTTTAATTTTTCGAATTTGCATGTTCTTAGTCCTTTCTTGATCTTTAAAAATTCTAAGTTTGGTGTCTTCCTTGTGTTTTCCCTTAGGTTTTCGAACATTTGTGTGTGATTTTCTAAAAAAATTTCTAGGTTTGGTGTCTTATTTGTGTTTTCCTTTAAATCTTCAAAATTTTGCACTAATTTTCGAAAATCAAATCTTTTTAATTTCTTCAATCATATCTTTTCAATCATATCTTTTAAAAAATAATTTTCAATCATATCTTTTTAATTGCTAATTCCAAAATCTTTTTAATTACTTAATTAATTTAGTTTTCAATTTGCTTTGATTTTATTTTCTTTCAGTTTTCAAAATTTTATTTTATTTTCTTTTCCATTTATTTCAGTTTATTATTTTCGGTCACTTTTAATTAAATAAAAAAATAATAAAATAATTTACTTGCAATCCATATCATCTCCCTCTCTCCATCATGGACCTAAGTGGAATTGAGCAGTCTAGAAGGACTTTGGGGTCATAAGTTAACCCCAAAGTAAAGTAAGCATTTGTATACCTCCCATTAAAGTAAGCAGCTTTGAGCTAAATCCTCAACTCATTATCATGGTGCAGTAAAATTGCCAGTATTTCGGTCTTCCACAGGAAGAACCTACTGAGTTTCTGGCACAGTTCTTACAAATTGCTGACACAGTACATGATAAAGAGGTAGACCAGGATGTCTACAGATTATTACTGTTTCCATTTGCTGTAAAAGATTAAGCTAAGAGGTGGTTAAATAACCAACCCACAGCAAGTATAAAAATATGGAGACAATTATCAGACAAATTCCTGAATCAATTTTACCCTCCGAAAAGGATGACACAGCTGAGGCTGGACATCCAAGGCTTTAAACAAGAGGTAATGAATCCCTTTATAATGCCTAGGAAAGGTATAGAGGTATGCTAAGGAAATGTCCCTTTGAAATGTTTTCAGAGTGGGTACAGTTAAACATCTTCTACTATGGGCTTACAGAAAAAGCTCAGATGTCTTTAGACCACTCAACTGGTGGATCTATACACATAAGAAAGACGATTGAAGAGGCTCAAGAACTCATAGATACTGTTGCTAGAAATCAACATTTGTACTCTAGCAGTGAGCCCTCTACAAAAGAAGAAGCCATGGCAATAACTACTGATCCTAATCCTCATGAACAGGTTGTTCAGCTTAATCAGCAATTACTCCTGAAGACAAAATAGTTAGCAGAATTTAAAGAGATGCTCCAAGAAACTAAAATTGCTAACAAAAATATAGAATCAGAGTTGAATCAGACAAAACAGCAGTTATCTAAACAGATAACAGAAGAATGCCAAGCAGTTCAACTAAGGAGTGGGAAGACATTAAATAACACTGCTCAAAGTGGCAAAAATCCATGAAAGGAACAACTGACAGAGGATAACCAAACCACAGCCCAAAATCCCTCTGAGGACAGTAAGAGCCCAGAGAGGAATACTCCTGGCGTTCAAACGCCAGAAAGGGGGGAAAAGTTGGCGTTAAACGCCCATTCCTTGCCCAGTTCTGGCGTTCAAACGCCAGAAAAGGGTGGAAAGCTGGCGTTAAACACCCATCCTGCACCCAGTCCTGGCATTCAAACACCAATGAGGAATCAGACATCTAAAAGTGCTGATAGTAACCCCTCTAAGAAGGCTTCTCCAACCACCTCTGTAGGGAATAAACCTGCAGCAACTAAGGTTGAAGAATATAGAGCCAAGATGCCTTATCCTCAGAAACTCTGCCAAGCGGAACAGGATAAATAATTTGCCCGCTTTGCAGACTATCTAAGGACTCTTGAAATAAAGATTCCGTTTGCAGAGGCACTTGAGCAAATACCTTCTTATGCTAAGTTCATGAAAGAGATCTTAAGTCATAAGAAGGATTGGAGAGAAACCGAAAAAGTGTTTCTCACTGAAGAATGCAGTGCAATGATTCTGAAAAGCTTACCAGAGAAGCTTCAAGATCCAGGAAGCTTTATGATACCATGCACATTAGAAGGTGCTTGTACCAAGACAGCCCTATGTGACCTTGGAGCAAGTATCAACCTAATACCTGCATCCACTATCAGAAAGCTTGGGTTGACTAAAGAAGTCAAACCAACCCGGATATGTCTCCAACTTGCTGATGGCTCCATTAAATATCCATCAGGCATAATTGAGGACATGATTGTCAAGGTTGGGCCATTTGCCTTTCCAACTGACTTTGTAGTGCTAGAAATGGAGGAGCACAAGAGTGTAACTCTCATCCTAGGAAGACCCTTCCTAGCAACTGGACGAACTCTCATTGATGTACAAAAAGGGGAAGTGACCCTGAGAGTCAATGAGGATGAGTTCAAGTTGAATGCTGTCAAAGCTATGCAGCATCCAGACACATCAAATGACTGCATAAGTGCTGATATTATTGATTCTTTAGTGGAAGAGATCAATATGGCTGAGAGTCTTGAATTTGAGCTTGAGGATATCTTTAAAGATGCTTGATGGTGTTTTTGCAGAAAATGAATTTCAGATGGAAGCAGTAAATGAAAACTCAGATTCAATTCTCAATTTTCTGAAATTATGCAGAAGAAGAACAAGAGATTTCAGATCAAGTGAAACAGAATTCCTTCAATTCTTGATCCAAAATTCAAACAGAAATGAAAACTAAGAGAGAGAACTCTCAATTTCTAATGCTCCTAGTGGAGCTTGCCTTTCTAATGGAGCCTCCCTTTTGAAATGAGAGTGATGCCTTTATATAGGCTTTTTACAAAATGAAAATAAAATGAAATTGAAATTAAAAACAAATTCACAAAATGAAATTCCTAATCTAGCTTCTCTATGTGCCTTTGAGTCTTGTTGAGTGGGCTTTGCTTGCTTTGGATTTGAGGGAGAATGGGTCTTGGATGGCCTTGATTTAATTTGGTGAGGAATTGAATTAAATTGAATTTTGGTTGATTTTGGCCCATATGTTGCTCCCAGGAGGCTGCCATGCTCTTGTGGAGGGCAGAGCAGGGAAACTTTGTGTGGGTATCTAATTTGCATGCCAAGGCTTAGAAGCATCAGGATGCTGCCCTGCCCTTGTGGAGGGCAGGGCAATGTTGCCTTGCATGTGTGTCTTGCGCGCTCAATTTCTTGAACCGTGTCATGATGCGCTTGTGTGTGCCAAGGAGTGTTCCCAAATTCGAACCTTGGTGAAAGCATTTGGGGGAGCAATTTTCCTTGATTTTTTATGAAGTGAAGCACGACATTTCCCTGCTCTCCAAGAGGGCAGAGCAGAATAATGAGCGCTACTTTGCTTTGGAGTGAGGCTCCAGCTTCGAACCTTGGTGGAAGCACTTTGGTTTATTTTCGCTTATTTTTTGCCCTTAAAGATGCCTTTCACTGATGCCTCAACTGTACGCTAAATTTGGATTGCTATATATCATTGGAAATCTCTGAATGTCAGCTTTCCAACGCAACTGGAAGCACATCAATTGGACGTCTGTAGCTCAAATTATAGCCCTTTGAAGTAGGCATGGTCATGCTGTGAACACCCAGATTTTAACTTAGCGAAAATTCGCTTCCAACCTCACTTTGCATCACGATATTGCCCTGCCCTTGGCAAGGGCAGAGCAGTGTGCGTGCTGGTTGCTTTCTTCTTTGATTTGGTCATGGGCCACGCTTTTAAAAGCGTGGCCTAAGGCTCCAAAGTGTGCTCCAACTTCAAAGTGTGCCCCAAAGCTCTTTTTTTTCTCCTTTTTAGCTTATTTTGTGCTTCTTTGCTTCGTTTTCTTTTTATTTCCTACAAGATTTATAAAATTAAATGATCAAGAAAATATATCATTTAAGCACAAATCATCAATTTCTTGTATGAAAAAGCATAGAAAAATAGGTATATGATGACTTGTCATCACAACACCAAACTTAAACCTTGCTTGTCCCCAAGCAAGAAAAGAATCATGCAATAGAAATTGACAATCCAAGGTAAGAAGAGTAGCAAGTTAATGTTCATGGCAAGCTAGTTTTCTATGCATGCAACAATCACAAAAGAGATGTAAATGATTGATGCTTCTATCTAGCTCATTTTATGAAATCTTTTTCTTATAATTCTTCCTTGAAACAAGCTTTTGATTTTTTTTTTTTGCTTCTCCTTTTGGGTGCTTTGCCCCATGAGTTAATAACAAAGCTACGACTTCTAAATGCTTTGTTTTCAAGTATTACCACTTGATACATAAGCACCACAAGCATTTAATTAGAGGACTTCATTAAGCTCATCATTTTTTTTTCTTAGCTTTCTCATTCTTTCCCTTTTTCTTTTCTTGCTTTAATTGTATTTGCTTCTTCAAGGTTTTCATGATTTCAAAAGATTTCACAAAATGTACTAGATGAAAACTTCAATTAAATAAAATCTAATGCAATTGAGCAACAATCAAACATACTAGCTTTCCAATACTTGTATGCACATGCTAAATTTTTCTTTAATTCCTTGTTTGTTTATGGTCATGATACTTTACTGCTTTTGAACTCACAGAATTCAAGTTGGTAGTTATAATGCCACAGCAACATATTACAAATCAAGATTCAAGCTATGCTTTATTCATACACACATGTAAACAGAGAAGATAATAAGACAATCATACAATTTAAGTGCTAGAAACAAATTAGAAGAAAAGGAACTCTACAACCTTGTAGTTTATCCTCATTATTGTTGTCTTTTTTCTCCAATTTTTCCCTTTCCCTTGCCAAACTTAGAGTGCTTGCTCATCCTCAAGCAACAATTAGAACAATGGCTATGGGGCTAAGATGGATCATGAATGTCTTACACAATGAAATGTTAGTAGCACATGTATTTTAAGCAAGCAAAATGAAGGATAACAATCAAGGCACCAGAGACAGAGACATTTTAATTGCAAACATAGGAAGGTGAGCACAATACATTGCATAAAAGATAAGTAGCACACCAAATTTAGTGTGACACTTTCACTTGAAATTAATGCAAGTATCTAGTAAGCATTGGAACCAAATTTTGTTGCATAGCAACACCAAACTTAGAATACAACCATATGTCAATTTATTTGAACTAAAACTAAACGAAAGAAACTGTTATTTGTTAAATACAATCACCAAATGAATAGTCTATCATGAATAAGGATGTCTTGGTGATGTATTAACAAAAACAGTTGATAAAAGAAAACTTAAAAATAAAGAGGTGACTAAAACAAAGAGAATGCAAACGAACTGTCAAAATAAAGAAAAATAACAATGCAAAGGCAATATGATTATGCAGACAAGTGATGTTGCTGGATGAGTTGCATAGAAAATAAGTGGCACACCAAACTTAGAATCTTGGTGTGTCACTTTCATTTTTGATTTGATGCAATCATCCAAAAAGATTGAAAATAATTTGTTGCAAGGCAACACCAAACTTAGAATGTAACCATATGCCAATTTATTGAAATTTAAACAAAGCATGGAGAAGAAATGTACCTACTGTCTACCTGTTCTTTACTTTCTTCCTCTTCTTCCAATTTGTTAAGAGGAATAACCTCAAAGGGGGAGAAAATTTAGCTATTGTCCCTTGCCTTGGCCTTTCCTCAGCAAGCTTCCTTTTGCAAATGGCTTGATTGATCTTGCTTGCTGGATTAGGGACAGGATTGGTGCTCTTGTTAGTTGCCTTCACTTCTTTGAATTCAAGACTTGGTTGCTGTGTGATTATAGGAGTTTTATATTCATCCAGGGCCTTTTGCATTGGTGGTTCCATGAGCTTTTCCTCTATGTACTTCTCTGCTTCACTTGAGTTTGACTTCTCTTGAGTGTCTTCCTCACTTTCTTGCTCTTCCACTTCCTCTCTTGCACTCAACATTTGACTTAATAGCTTTTTCATTGAGGAGGTTTGTTGATCTTCCCAACATTTCTTCATCTCATCTTCATATCTTTTAATCTCAGATTCAATTGTTGAGACTTTTTGGTCCAGGGGAGTTTGAGGAGGTTGTGAGTGTTCAGGTTCTCTTGTCATCTCAAGTGCAGTTTCAGGTTCAAATATTTCCACCACCTCTTTTTTCATTGAAATTTCACTTGACACAGAGACTTCCTCATCTTGCCCTTCCTCTTTCCTTGTTGCACTCACCAATTGAGCTAACATTATTTCCATGTTTTTGAATGAATTTTCTTGCTCGTTCCAGGATATCTGTGCCTCCCTCTCATATTTTTCAAACATGGTCTCAAGCTTTGAGAGGCTTTGGTTCATGGAAGTTTGTGAGGGTGGTGAATTTTGATAGAGGCTTTCTGTTGAAGCATGGTCAAGTGATGATATCTTTGGATGAATATCATATGGAGCATTAGAATTTCCTTCCAAGCCACCATTAGAATCATGAATAGCATCATTTTGTGGTGGAGGGAAATATCCCATATGATTGTCTCCCTCATCTTGTGTTTCTGAAGCAATTCTCCATGGATTGGAGTGCTTAGAATTTATATTTTCTTGGTGATATTCCCAGCCACCATTAGAGATTGGTGATGGTGGGTAATATCCCATAAAATATGTTTGATCATAAGATGAGTTGAACTCCATTTAAATTTTGGAAAACACAACACCAAGAAAAATTAAAATTACTCATATCAGAGATCAGAATTTCTTAGTGAGGCAAAAACTCAAACACCTTGGTTTCACTTTAAAACAGAGAACAAAAACAAAAAAAAATGCTTGATCTAGACTTCTCACCCACTTAATCATTGTTGATCTAATCAATCCCCGGCAACGGCGCCAAAAACTTGATGGTGTTTTTGCGGAAAACGAATTTCCAAACACATAGATCTAACCGGCAAGTGTACCGGGTCGCATCAAGTAGTAATAACTCACAAGAGTGAGGTCGATCCCGCAGGGATTGATGGATCAAGCAACTTTAGTGCGTGATTAGTTTAGTCAAGCTAACATTGAAGTGAATTGTGTGAAGTTGATCAACAGAAAGTAAATTGCAGAAATCTTAAAGATGCAGAAAGTAAAGTTGCAAGTAACTTAAGTAACAACAAAGTAAAATAACTGAAACTTAAATTGCAAGAAAAGTAAATTGCATCAAATGTAAATGGGGCTGGGGTGCTGGAAATTTAAAATCCAACAAGAAAATGTAAAGAGCAATCAAGCAGAGAAGTAAAAGATGAAATAAGTGCAGCAGATTTAAACAGAAATGGAAAATTGCTTGAAGAAGCAACACAGAATGTAACTCAGCTCAATTGTGAAATTTAAAGAGACAAGATCTCAAGGAATCAATGAGACTAGAAAACAAGTCTAGATCTCACTCCCTTCCTTGATCCAACCAAGAAACAGATTGAAGAAGAAACGAAGATGGAAGCAGTAAATGAAAACTCAGATTCAATTCTCAATTTTCTGAAATTATGTAGAAGAAGAACAAGAGATTTCAGATCAAGTGAAACAGAATTCCTTCAATTCTTGATCCAAAATTCAAACAGAAATGAAAACTAAGAGAGAGAACTCTCAATTCCTAATGCTCCCTAGTGGAGCTTGCCTTTCTAATGGAGCCTCCCTTTTGAAATGAGAGTGATGCCTTTATATAGGCTTTTTACAAAATGAAAATAAAAATAAAATGAAATTGAAATTAAAAACAAATTCACAAAAATGAAATTCCTACTCTAGCTTCTCTGTGTGCCTTTGAGTCATGTTGAGTGGGCTTTTGCTTGCTTTGGATTTGAGGGAGAATGGGTCTTGGATGGCCTTGATTCAATTTGGTGAGGAATTGAATTGTGGAGAATTGAATTAAAATGAATTTTTAATTGAATTTTGGTTGATTTTGGCCCATATGTTGCTCCTAGGAGGCTGCCCTGCTCTTGTGGAGGGCAGAGCAGGGAAACTTTGTGTGGGTATCTAATTTGTGTGCCAAGGCTTGGAAGCATCAGGATGCTGCCCTGCCCTTGTGGAGGGCAGGGCAATGTTGCCTTGCATGTGTGTCTTGCGCGCTCAATTCCTTGAACCGTGTCATGATGCGCTTGTGTGCGCCAAGGAGTGTTCCCAAATTCGAACCTTGGTGAAAGCATTTGGGGGAGTAATTTTCCTTGATTTTTTATGAAGTGAAGCACGACATTGCCCTGCTCTCCAAGAGGGCAGAGCAGAACAATGAGCGCTACTTTGCTTTGGAGTGAGGCTCCAGCTTCGAACCTTGGTGGAAGCACTTTGGTTTATTTTTGCTTATTTTTTGCCCTTAAAGATGCCTTTCACTCATGCCGCAATTGTACGCCAAGTATGGATTGCTATATATCGTTGGAAAGCTCTGAATGTCAGCTTTCCAACGCAACTAGAAGCACATCAATTGGACGTCTGTAGCTCAAGTTATAGCCCTTTGAAGTAGGCATGGTCATGCTGTGAACGCCCAGATTTTAACTTAGCGAAAATTTGCTTCCAACCTCACTTTGCATCACGATATTGCCCTGCTCTTGGTATGGACAGAGTAGTGTGCGTGCTGGTTGCCTAAGTGATCAAGAAAAGCGTGGCCTAAGGCTCCAAATTATGCTCCAACTTCAAAGTGTGCCCCAAAGCTCTTTTTTTCTCCTTTTTAGCTTATTTTGTGCTTCTTTGCTTCGTTTTCTTTTTATTTCCTACAAGATTTATAAAATTAAGTGATCAAGAAAATATATCATTTAAGCACAAAAGCATTCAATATTTAAGCACAAATCATCAATTTCTTGTATGAAAAAGCATAGAAAAATAGGTATATGATGACTTGTCATCAATGCTCAGCCTAACCTGGAGGAACCAGAGGAAATAAAAGAACCTCTGAAAATTCCTCAGGAAAAGGATAAACCTCCTAGACCCGAGCTCAAGCCACTACCACCATCCTTGAAGTATGCATTTCTGGGAGAAGGTGACACTTTTCCAGTGATCATAAGCTCTGCTTTAAACTCACAGGAAGAGGAAGCACTAATTCAAGTGCTAAGGACACATAAGACAACTCTTGGGTGGTCCATAAGTGATCTTAAGGGCATTAGCCCAGCAAGATGCATGCACAAGATCCTATTGGAAGATAATGCCAAGCCAGTGGTTCAACCACAGAGGCGGCTAAATCCAGCCATGAAGGAGGTGGTGCAGAAAGAGGTCACTAAGTTACTAGAGGCTGAGATTATTTATTCTATTTCTGATAGCCCCTGGGTGAGCCCTGTCCAAGTTGTCCCCAAGAAGGGAGGTATGACAGTGGTTCATAATGAAAATAATGAACTGGTTCCCACAAGAATAGTTACAGGGTGGCGTATGTGTATTGACTACAGAAGGCTCAATACAGCCACCAGAAAGGATCATTTTCCTTTACCATTCATAGACTAAATTCTAGAAAGACTAGCTGGCCATGATTATCACTGCTTTTTGGATGGCTATTCAGGTTACAACCAAATTACAGTAGATCCTCAAGACCAAGAGAAAACAGCATTCACTTACCCTTCTGGCGTGTTTGCCTACAGAAGAATGCCTTTTGGTCTGTGTAATGCACCTGCAACTTTTCAGAGATGCATGCTATCCATCTTCTCTGATATGGTAGAGAAGTTATTGGAAGTCTTCATGGATGACTTCTCAGTATATGGAGACTCATTCAGCTCCTGTCTTAATCATTTAGCACTTATCCTGAAAAGGTGCTAAGAGACTAACCTGGTCTTAAACTGGGAGAAATGTCACTTTATGGTGACTGAAGGAATTGTCCTTGGGCACAAAATTTCAGGCAAGGGAATAGAGGTGGATCAAGCAAAGATCGAAGTAATTGAAAAATTACCACCACCTACCAATGTTAAGGCAATCAGAAGCTTTCTAGGGCACGTAGGATTTTATAGAAGGTTCATAAAGGACTTTTCAAAAATTACAAAACCTCTAAGCAACCTGCTAGCTGCTGACACGCCATTTTTGTTTGACACAGAGTGTCTGCAGGTGATTGAGACCCTGAAAGCCAAGCTGGTCACAGCACCAGTCATCTCTGCACCAGATTGGACATTACCATTTGAACTAATGTGTGATGCCAGTGACCATGCCATTGGTGTAGTGTTGGGACAGAGGCACAACAAGCTTCTGCACGTCATTTATTATGCTAGCCGTGTTCTAAATGATGCACAGAAGAATTACACAACTACAGAAAAAGAATTACTTGTAGTGGTTTATGCCATTGACAAGTTTAGGTCCTACTTATTAGGGTCAAAAGTGATTGTGTACACTGACCATGCTGCTCTTAAATACTTACTCACAAAGCAGGATTCAAAACCCAGGCTCATAAGGTGGGTGTTGCTTCTGCAAGAGTTTGATATAAAAATAAGAAACAGGAAAGGGACAGAGAACCAGGTAGCTGATCATCTGTCCCGGATAGAACCAGTAGCTGGGGCGTCCCTCTGCTTTACTGAGATCTCTGAGACCTTTCCCGATGAGCAACTCTTTGCCATTCAAGAAGCTCAATGGTTTGCAGACATTGCAAACTATAAAGCTGTGAGGTTTATACCCCAGGAGTACAGCAGAGTGCAAAGAAAAAAATTAATTTCAAATGCCAAGTACTACCTATGGGATGAACCATATCTCTTTAAGAGATGTGCAGATGGAATGATCCGCAGATGTGTACCTAGAGAGGAAGCACAGAGGATCCTATGGCATTGTCATGGATCGCAGTATGGGGGACATTTCGGAAGTGAGCGAACAGCCAATAAGGTCCTCCAATGTGGCTTCTACTGGCCTACTCTCTATAGGGATGCCCGAGAGTTTGTGAGTAACTGTGACAGTTGCCAAAGAGCTGGTAACTTGCCTCATGGTTACGCCATGCCTCAACGAAGGATCTTAGAGATTGAGTTGTTTGATGTATGGGGTATTGACTTCATGGGTCCCTTCCCACCATCATACTCAAACACTTATATTCTGGTAGCAGTAGACTATGTATCTAAATGGGTAGAAGCAATTGCCACTCCCAATAATGATACTAAGACCGTGCTGAAATTCCTCCAGAAACACATCTTCAGCAAGTTTGGTGTTCCCAGAGTACTAATTAGTGATGGAGGCACTCATTTCTGCAATATACAGCTGTACTCTGCTATGGTCCGATATGGAATTAGCCACAAAGTAGCAACTCCGTATCATCCTCAGACAAATGGGCAAGCTGAAGTCTCTAATAGAGAGCTAAAAAGAATCCTGGAACGGACTGTTATTGCCCGTAGAAAGGATTGGGCAAAGAGCTT
>NC_029781.3:55232733-55237621 GCF_000817695.3 Arachis duranensis
CTAAATGAGCTAGAGGAGTTCAGACTCAGTGCCTTTGAAAATGCAAAAATTTATAAGGAAAAGGCAAAGAAGTGGCATGACAAGAAGTTGTCATCCAGAGTCTTTAAGCACGGACAAAAAGTTCTGCTCTTCAACTCTAGACTCAGACTATTCCCAAGAAAACTTAAATCCCGGTGGAGGGGTCCGTATGTGATTACAAGAGTGTCACCATATGGATATGTTGAGCTTCAAGATATTGATTCTGATAAAAAGTTTATTGTTAATGGACAGAGGATCAAACATTATCTTGAAAGCAATTTTGAGCAAGAATGCTCAAAACTGAGGCTTGAATGAAGCATAGTAAAGGTCCAGCTAAAGACAATAAAGAAGCGCTTGCTGGGAGGCAACCCAGCTATTAGCAGGTGATTTATATTACTTAATAGAATACTGTCATACATTCTTCAAGGTTGATCATCAAAATTGAAGGAATTCACAGAGTTACAGAAGGATTCAGTGCAAAAAGCAGAGAAAAGGAGTTTGCTGGCAAGAAAACGCCAATAAAGGGTACTCTGGGCGTTAAATGCCAGAATGGATATCATTCTGGGCGTTCCATTCTGGCGTTTAACGCCAGTAAAGGTACCATTTTGGGCGTTAAATGCCAGAATGGGTACCATTTTGGGCGTTTAACGCCAGGATTGCAGCATCCTAGGTGTTTAGCAAAACGCCAGTGATGAAGGGGTTTCTGGCCTTTAACGCCAGCCAGGGTACCTGGCTGGGTGTTAAACGCCCATAATGGCCAATATTTGGGCGTTAAACGCCATAACGGATACCATTCTGGGCGTTTAAAGCCAGAAAGGTAGGGGACAGAGATTTTGTTTTCCACTTCAAATTTTTTCAATCTTTCTTATTTTGATCCATAATTTTCTGCATAAACACATTACAAACTTTCATCATTCACCTTCAAATTTCAAAAATTAAAAAATTTTCTAAATCATTCTTCAAATCTCTTTCAAATCTTTTCCAAATCTTCTTCAAAAAACTCAAATATCTTCTCAAATTCTTTCCATATCTTCTCAAATCTCCTTCAAAATTTTCGAAATCCCTCCCCTCCCTTATAAATACACGTTCGGTCATCCCCCTCTCCCCACCATTCGAATTTGCTCTCCTCCTCTCTCTCTTTTTTCCTTTCTTTTGCTTGAGGGCAAGCAAACCTCTAAGTTTGGTGTGCTTTTCCGTGGTCACTAAGCCAAGATTTATTAAGATCATGGCTCCTAAGGGAAAACAAACCAATTCAAAAGGCAAAAAAGAGAATAATCCAAAGAATCTTTGGAATCAAGAGAAGTTCTTAACCAAAGAACATGCAGACCATTACCATAAAATGATGGGTCTGAGGTCAGTGATCTCGGAAGTTAGATTTGATCTGAAAGAAAAAGAATATCCGGAGATCCAAGAGCAAATTCGAAACAGAGGATGGGAAGTTCTAACCAACCCTGAGACAAAGGTTGGAAGAAACATGGTTCAGGAATTCTACTCAAATCTGTGGCTGACAGATAAGTAGAGAATGACTGGAACTGCTTTTCGTACCTACAGAACCATGGTCAGAGGGAGAATTATTTACTTCCATCTGGACAAAATATGAGAGGTCTTCAAATTGCCTCAACTACAAGATGATCCTAAATCCTTTAATAGGAGAATGGTGAGAGTAGATAAGGGGTTGGATCAAGTTCTAGAGGACATATGCCTCCTTGGAACTAAGTGGACAACCAATTCAAAAGGTGTCCCAAACCAACTCAAAAGGGGAGATCTCAAACCAATTGTAAGAGGTTGGCTAGACTTCATTGGGCGTTCTATATTGCCCACTAGCAATTGTTCTAAGGTCACGGTCAAGAGAGCAGTGATGATTCATTGCATTATGCTGGGGTGAGGATGGGAGTAGATGAATTCATCCCAATTGAACATCCAATTACCAAGAAGTCAACGGAAGGACAAATGCAAGATAACTCTATCAAAAGGAGGGCGCAGGAATTCCTCCCTGAACTTCCTAAAATTGACTACTGGGCCAGCCTAGAAGCATCTGTTGCCAAGCTGCAAGAAACTATGGAACAAATTAAGGAAGAACAGCAGAATCAAAACTGCATGCTCTGCAAATTGCTGAAGGAACAAGAGAAGCAGGGGCGTGAGCTACAGGAGCTGAAGTGCCAGAAGCTCTCCCTTGAAGGGTCAAATACCCCACAAGTTGAGGGAGCATCCACTTCTCAAAATCAAGGTTGTTAAGTCCTAACTCTGTGATAACCTCTATCATTAGGAGTCTATTTTAGAGTCATTTAAATTTTTGTTTTCTATTACTATTAGTCTTATCTTATATTTATTTTTGAGTCTTGTTCTTAATTCATGATTAATAAAATTTAAGGTTCATGTCTTAAAGCTATGAATGTCTAATGAATCCATCATCTCTCTTAAATGAAAAATGCTTTAATCACAAAGGAACAAGAAGTACAGGATTTCAAATTCATCTCTAAAACTAGTTGAATTAGTTTGATGTGGTGACAATACTTTTTGTTTTCTGAATGAATGCTTGAACAGTGCATATGTCTTTTGAATTTGTTGATTAAAGAATGTTAAACTTGTTGGCTCTTGAAAGAATGATAGAAAGGAGAAATGTTATTGAGGATCTGAAAAATCATCAGATTGATTCTTGAAGCAAGAAAAAGCAGTGAATTAAAAAAAAAAGCAAGCAGAAAAAGCCAATAGCCCTTTTAAACAAAAAGGAAAGGGTAAAAATAAAAAGTGATCCAAGGAAAAAAGAGCGTGCTTAAGAACCCTGCACACCTCTAATTGGGGACTCTAGCAAAGCTGAGTCACAATCTGAAAAGGTTTACCCGGTTATATGTCTGTGGCATGTATGTATCCGGTGGTAATACTGGAAGACAGAGTGCTTTGGGCCACAGCCAAGACTCATAAAGTAGTTGTGTTCAAGAATCATCATACTTAACTAGGAGAATCAATAACACTATCTGAATTTTGAGTTCCTATAGATGCCAATCATTCTAAACTGCAAAGGATAAAGTGAGATGTCAAAACTGTTCAGAGGCAAAAAGTTACTAGTCTCGCTCATCTAATTGGAGCTAAGTTTCATTGATATTTTGGAGTCTATAGTATGTTCTCTTCTTTTTATCCTATTTGATTTTCAGTTGCTTGGGGACAAGCAATAATTTAAGTTTGGTGTTGTGATGAGCGGATAATTTATACGCTTTTTGGCACTGTTTTTAGTATGTTTTTAGTACATTTTAGTTAGTTTTTAGTATGTTTTTATGAGTTTTTATTTAAAATTCACTATTCTGGGCTTTACGATGAGTTTGTGTGTTTTTTTGTGATTTTAGGACTTTACTAAGAGTTTGCGTGTTTTTTTGTGATTTCAGGTAATTTCTGGCTGAAATTGAGGGACTTGAGCAAAAATCTGATTCAGAGGCTGAAAAAAGGATTGCAGATGCTGTTGGATTCTGACCTCCCTGCACTCGAAGTGGATTTTATGGAGCTACAGAAGCCCAATTGGAGCGCTCTCAGTTGCGTTGGAACGTAGACATCCTTGGCTTTCCAGAAATGTATAATAGTCCATACTTTGCCCGAGATTTGATGGCCCAAACTGGCGTTGCAAATCAGCTTCAGAATTCCCAGCGTTTAACGCCGGAACTGGCACAAAAGTTGGAGTTAAACGCCCAAACTGGCACAAAAGCTGGCGTTTAACTCTAGAAAAAGTCTCTACACATGAAAGCTTCAATGCTCAGCCCAAGCACACACCAAGTGGACCCCGAAAGTGGATTTTTACGTCATTTACTCATTTCTGTATATCCTAGGTTACTAGTTCACTATAAATAGGATCTTTTGACATTGTATCTGGACCTCATGACACTTTGCACGTTTCATATTGTACCTTTTACGGCATGAGTCTCTAAACCCCATGGTTGGAGGTGAGGAGCTCTGCTGTGTCTTGATGGATTAATGCAATTACTACTGTTTTTCATTCAAGCACGCTTGTTTCCATTCTAAGATATTACTTGCTCCTCAACTTGATGAATGTGATGATCCATGACACTCATCAGTCACATCTCGACCTGCATCTGAAAAATAACAATATCGTATGGGATGAGAACCGAGGGTTCTCAGTATGGTTAAGGTGCCATATATATAATAAAAAAGGTCTCGGGAAAGACAAAGGCAATCGTAGAACTCCGATACCTAGATTAAAACCTTAAAGATTAAACTGGAAACTATAGACAGGGTAATCGTCTAAGGCTCTTAATTTTAACTCGCTCACTGACTTAATCCCAATTTACTCTATTAATCTCTTGACTTTTTCCAAAATCCTCCAGAATTCGCCCTCGTCACTCCTTCGCCGGACGAGGGGCATCTCAATTGCACAGACAAGCAAAGCAGACAAAGAAAACACAAGTAGGGTATAATTATAACAGATAGCAAGTATAATAGGTAACAAAATAATCACAAAGGCAAACCCAAGTAAAGCATAGAAAACAAAACAAACATATGCAGATGATGTATGCCTATCCTATGGCTGATGAGTCTCATATGTCGGTTACATAGTCAGCCCGACATGTCCTAGTAGATAACCGCAGACAGTCCCTCTGTACGCACATCCCCAAGCTCAAAAGTTAACCATGGGACGAAACCCAAGCTGACATGAGGGAGACAACACCACAAGCTCAACAATGTCCATGGAAAGAATCCCAAGCTGACATGGGGGAGAGAACACCCCAAGCTCAATAATGTTTCATGGGAAGAATCCGAAGCTGACTTGGGGGAGACAACACCGCAAGCTCAACAATATTCCTTGGGAAGAATTCCAAGCTGACATGGCAGGGACAACACTCCAAGCTCAATAATATATATATAT
>NC_029781.3:55237684-55248816 GCF_000817695.3 Arachis duranensis
CTCATCGTTCTTAATTAATTTACATCATCAATTGTTTCATACATCATTCTCAATATTACATTACTCTCTTAACTGCCTCATATACCACTTTCGTCATCTTTATCAACTCAAGTACCATCTTCTCCAACCACATATTACCTTTTAAAAGTCTTTCTTCATCTCAAAGTTACCATCTTTTCCTAGCTTTATCTTATTACTAGACATACCACTAATGTCCAAGGGCTAAAAGGGTAAAAATAGAGGTTTATAGGTTTAAAATCATGTTTAAAACACTAAAATTTCATTTGCTGAAAATAGGGGTCAGGCATACATGTAGGCGTACAACTTTCTATGCTCGTGCACACAAGTACCCTGCTCGCGTACGCGAGATACCCAACCCGAATAGGTTGGTCGCATCACGTACAGTGGTCGCATACGCAAGTTATGCAGAACAGCAAAAATGCTTAATGCTGCAGAATTTTCAACTTTGTACTCCAAACTTCGAACGCGCATAACTTTTCTGTTTTAAAATTTTTTTCATCTATTCTTTGAACGGCGTAAACTTCACGGACATATTTTTATTTGAAAAAAGTTTTAAATAATTTAGGGATCCCAAAGCCAAGTTATAGCTCACCAAAGTTTCGCCAAAAGTCAATTTTGCACAAAAACATCAAACCTCAATTTTCATCAAAAATCAAACTCAATCCACAATTTATGCCTACAAACTACCCACCAATACACCATATCACAGCCACACAGCCACAACATCCTACCATAATCAACCATACCTCAATTTTACATAATTCTCATACATGGGCTTCTCAATTATACCAACAAATCATCAACAATCCAACATCTATTCATATTCATCATTATCAACATATTAAGCATCATTAATCCATCATTCATCACCCTACTCTCATCATGAACAATAATCATCAACAGATACTCAATCCATATCAACAATCATCATTAAAGGTGCTAGGCAATTATCTTACTCATGCATTCACACCTATCCTATGGTCATCTAGCCTATGTTTTCACACGACATTATATACTAAATACGAGAAACCTAAACCATACCTTGGCCGATTCCTCGTAAAGTTTGTAACACCTCAACTAGCACCGTTCCACAAACTCGAAGGTCCCAAAATATGCACCAAATGGAAAACTCATCTACCATAGCCCAACATCTAGCTTTCTGATATCACCAATTCCATCAACAAGCCTCAAATAACACACAACTCAATCTAATACCAATGAAAATTACTAAATCAATATAAATTTCACTTAAATTCAGATATCACAAGGGTTATAATTATCCTCACCTTTCCAATGGGGAATTGGGACAAGACCTGGCAAGTCCATGAAGCTAATTCGGTCCTAAATACCGAAATTACACAATTTTTCAACACTAAACCCAATTAAATTCGAAATTAAGGGATGAGTTGTATGGAGTGAGAATGAGGCTTACCTATGAATTTTTTGATGGCATGTAGAGCTCGTCGAGATGAACACGTGGACGCAAACGGTGCGGCGATCGGAGCTCTGGATTGAAAGTTATGGGGTTTTGAATGTTTGAGTGGGGTTTGGGAATGTTCTTCCCCTTTGGCTGAGTATTTCAGCGTTCCATGCATGAATGGGGAGAGAGAAGATGGCTGAATCCATCTTTATTAGGTGGTCAAGTTGGGCCCAGGCCCAATACGGGCCCAGTTCATCCGGTTCGACCCGTTCGGCACAATCTTGGGCCAAATTCTTTAAAATTAGTGTTAAAATTCTTATTTTAATTAGTTCTACCTCGCTAAATCATATAATTCAATTTTTTCTTTTATTTGATTAATAATTAATTTATTAACTAATTATTCACTAATTACTCGGGGTTTACATTCTACCCCCTAACAGAAATTTTTGTCCTAAAAAATTTGCTCTCAATTCTCCATATACACTCCATCAGATTCAACCGATCTCTTACCATTCATTTTGTCATTCTCCAACATCAATTTAACACCCTATTTCTATTTCAGGCTTAAGCTAAACCAGTTTATTTCATTCTTAGTTTTGTCTAACTCTTTCTTGTTGACTACAAACTCCCTTATCCTCCAAGGATCCTATCTAAACCTAATCGATCCCTAAACATTCTCAACTATCTCACTTTTCCAACCTCTTATTCTAATTCAATCTGTTATAGCCTAAATCACACACACTTTTCACTCTTCGATCCTACACTGATTCCTCAAGATGCCCTCATATCCTAAAACTTATTTCTCACGTCGATATAATTCTAGAGCCACGAAAATCATTGCGCTTCTGCAAGGTCACTCTAATTATCAACTACTTAGAACTTAATCCTTCTCATGCTTCTACCAAACAACTTCTTGTATCATTTTACCTTTCTATCTAACGCCATTGACTTTTACTCTAGCTGCACAAGTTCTGAGTCCTTGGTTTTCTCCATTACGAGGTTCATTACCATCTCTGTCACCATTTCTAGATTGTTCGCTCCATTCCTTCAGCAGAAGCTTGCACAGCAGCAACCAAGGATCAACCATATTATCTCACTCACGTTCATGAGACACCATTTGGGTCTTATCCACACCGAATAATTGATATTAAGGTGATCAACCTTAATATCGAAAGTCTAGTACTTGGAATCTCCAAAAGTAATGCTTATGAATATTTATGATATATATGTCAAGCAAACATCCTAAATAGCATGTACACACAAATAGAGTATGCTCAGAAGCATAGTTAGTCCATTCTCCAAGTTCTACAAGAACAAACTACACTAATACCATGATGTAACACTCTACCACACAAAGTCTTATGATTAAGTCATAAAATTGAGGTGGCAAGGTATTACAACCTCTAAAAGTAAAAATACATATAATAATAGTCGAAAGAAATTTTATAATGAAGAGCCTTTGAAGGAAACTTTAAAACAAAGGGCGCATCGCTCTCGTAAACGGAAAACTTGCTTACGAAGAAATGTAATATTTACATACATACTTACATATAATCCCATATCTAATGTCCTCAAAATAAACCCTAGTTATCCAACAAAAGCCTCTATGAGGCACCAAGGTATAATACATAAAAGGAGAACTCCGATAAGTTATGGGGTTTTGAATCTTTGAGTGAGGGTTTCGGAATGTTCATTCCCCTTGGCTGAGTATTTCAGCTTCCACGCATGAATCTAGAGAGAGAAGATGATTGAAGCCATCTTTATTAGGTGTTTAAGTTAGGCCTTAGACCCAATATGGGACTAGTTCGCCTAGTTCAGCCATTGGGCCAAATTCTTTAAAATTAGTGTCAAAATTCTTATTTTAATTAATTCTACCTCACTAAATCATAAAATTCAATTTTATATTTTATTTGATTAATAATTAATTTATTAACTAATTATTCACCAATTATCCAGGGTTTATAGATTGGTTGTCAAAACATCACATATTGTTGGATTGTTTTGAACAATGAATGCAACTTATGTCTGAAGGGTCAGAAGGACCTGTGGTGGCAAAGGGATATTATCTGAATTCTGTTGTGGTAAACTGTAGTGGGAGTAAGTGTTAGGGTTTCATGCTGTTAGCTGTAAGTGTGTTGAATAGAGAACAGAATTTGAATCTGATTCCAGTTGTGAATGAATTTTTTGAGGTATTCCCTGAAGACATACCTGAATATCGTCCTTCTTGAGAAATTGAGTTTGTGATTGAGCTGGTGCCTGGAGCAAGACCAATTTCAATTGCGCCCTACCAAATGTTGTCTTTGGAGTTGGCTGAATTTAAAGCTTAGTTGGATGAGTTAATGAGCAAGAATTTCATCTGTCCAAGCATTTCTCCGTAGGGAGCACCAGTGTTACTGGTGAAAAAGAAGGATGGAATTATGCAGCTGTACATGGATTATAGACAACTGAATAAAGTGACAGTAAAGAATAAATATTCATTGCAGAAAATTGATGATCTGATGGACCAATTGCAAGGAGCTGGAGTCTTTTCTAAGATTGATTTGAGGTCTGCTTATTACCAGATAACGATGAGAGATGAAGATATCCCGAAAACTACTTTCAAAACTCATTATTGTCACTACGAATACATTGTAATGTCCTTTGGGTTAACCAATGCCCCTGTAGTGTTCATGGACTATATGAATCAAATATTTCATACTTTTCTAGATAAATTTGTTGTTGTCTTTATTGATGACAGCCTAATCTACTCTAAAATCGAGGAGGAGCATGGGGAACACTTGAGGACTGTATTGCAGATTCTGAAAGAGAGAAAGCTCTATGCAAAGTTGTCTAAGTGTGAGTTCTGGAAAGAGGAGATGAAGTTCTTGGGTCATGTAGTGAGCAAGTAAGGGATAGCTGTGGATCCTTCAAAGATTGAAGCAGTGACTGAATGGGGACGACCTACATCAGTGAGGGAGATAAAGAGTTTTCTAGGTTTAGCAGGATATTATCGGAGATTTATCAAAGAATTCTCACAAATCACGTTACCTCTAACGAAATTAATCCGAAAGGATGTGCCATTTGTCTAGACATCAGAATGTGAGGAAAGCTTTCAAGCTTTGAAACAGAAGTTAACTACAGTGCCTGTGCTTGTGTTACCCGAATCCAATGAGCCTTTTGAGGGGTATTGCAAATCTTTGTTGAAGGGACTAGGGTGTGTGCTGATGCAATACCGCAATGTTGTGGCGTATGCCTAATGAGCGGATAATTTATACGCTTTTTGGCACTGTTTTTAGTATATTTTTAGTACATTTTAGTTAGTTTTTAGTATGTTTTTATGAGTTTTTATTTAAAATTTACTTTTCTGGGCTTTACTATGAGTTTGTGTGTTTTTCTGTGATTTCAGGTAATTTCTGGCTGAAATTGAGGGACCTGAGCAAAAATCTGATTCAGAGGCTGAAAAAAGGACTGCAGATGTTGTTGGATTCTGACCTCCCTGCACTCGAAGTGAATTTTCTGGAGCTATAGAAGCCCAATTGGTGCGCTCTTAATTGTGTTGGAAAGTAGACATCCTGGGATTTCCATCAATGTATAATAATCCATACTTTACCCGAGATTTGATGGCCCAAACTGGCGTTGCAAATCAGCTTCAGAATTCCCGGCATTTAATGCCGGAATTGGCACAAAAGTTGGAGTTAAACGCCCAAACTGGCACAAAAGCTAGCGTTTAACTCCAGGAAAAGTCTCTACACATGAAAGCTTCAATGCTCAGCCCAAGCACACACCAAGTGGACCCCGGAAGTGGATTTTTACGTCATTTACTCATTTATGTATATCCTAGGTTACTAGTTCACTATAAATAGGATCTTTTGACATTGTATCTGGACCTCATGACACTTTACACGTTTCATATTGTACCTTTTACGTCATGAGTCTCTAAACCCCATGGTTGGGGTGAGGAGCTCTTCTGTGTTTTGATGGATTAATGCAATTACTACTGTTTTTCATTCAAACATGCTTGTTTCCATTCTAAGATATTACTTGCTCCTCAACTTGATGAATGTGATGATCTGTGACACTCGTCATCATTCTCACCTATGAACGTCTGCCTGACAACCACCGCCATTCTACTTTAGATTGAGTGGATATCTCTTGGATTCTTTAGCCAGAATCTTCGTGGTATAAGCTAGAATATACTGGCGGCCATTCTTGAGAATCCGGAATGTCTAAACCTTGTCTGTGGTATTCTGAGTAGGATTTAGGGATTGAATGACTGTGACGAGCTTCAAACTCGTGATTGTGGGGCGTTAGTGACAGACGTAAAAGAATCACTGGATTCTATTCCGACATGATCGAGAACCGACAAATGAATAGCCATGCTGTGACAGAGCGCGTTGAACATTTTCACTGAGAGGATGGGAGGCAGCCATTGACAATGGTGAAACCCTACATACAGCTTGCCATGGAAGGAGTCTTGCATGTATGAAGAAGAAGACAGTAGGAAAGTAGAGATTCAGAAGATAGAGCATCTCCAAAACCTCAACCTGTTCTCCATTACTGCAAAACAAGTATTTATTTCATGTTCTTCTACTTTTCACAATTAAACCTGTGAATTATTGATATCCTGACTAAGAGTTACAAGATAACCATAGCTTGCTTCAAGCCGACAATCTCCGTGAGATCGACCCTTACTCACGTAAGGTATTACTTGGACGACCCAGTGCACTTGCTGGTTAGTTATGCGGGGTTGCAAAAGTGTGATTGCAATTTTGTGCACCAAGTTTTTGGCGCCGTTGCCAGGGATTGTTCGAGTTTGGACAACTGACGGTTTATCTTGTTGCTTAGATTAGGAATATTTTATTTTTATTGGTTTAGAGTCTTTTATTTGAGTTTAGTTTCATATTTTAAGTTTGGTCTCAATTGCATGCTTTTGTTTTCTTTTAATTTTTCGAATTTGCATGTTCTTAGTCCTTTCTTGATCTTTAAAAATTCTAAGTTTGGTGTCTTCCTTGTGTTTTCCCTTAGGTTTTCGAACATTTGTGTGTGATTTTCTAAAAAAATTTCTAAGTTTGGTGTCTTATTTGTGTTTTCCTTTAAATCTTCAAAATTTTGCACTAATTTTCGAAAATCAAATCTTTTTAATTTCTTCAATCATATCTTTTCAATCATATCTTTTTAAAAATAATTTTCAATCATATCTTTTTAATTGCTAATTCCAAAATCTTTTTAATTACTTAATTAATTTAGTTTTCAATTTGCTTTGATTTTATTTTCTTTCAGTTTTCGAAATTTTATTTTATTTTCTTTTCCATTTATTTTAGTTTATTATTTTTGGTCACTTTTAATTAAATAAAAAAAATAATAAAATAATCTACTTGCAATCCATATCATCTCCCTCTCTCCATCATAGACCTAAGTGGAATTGAGCAGTCCAGAAGGACTCTGGGGTCATATGTTAACCCCATTACAACTGCATATGGGAGTAGCATCTGTATACCTCCCATTAAAACAAGCAGCTTTGAGCTAAATCCTCAACTCATTATCATGGTGCAGTAAAATTGCCAGTATTCCGGTCTTCCACAGGAAGAACCTACTGAGTTTCTGGCACAGTTCTTACAAATTGCTGACACAGTACATGATAAAGAGGTAGACCAGGATGTCTACAGATTATTACTATTTCCATTTGCTGTAAAAGATCAAGCTAAGAGGTGGTTGAATAACCAACCCACAGCAAGTATAAAAATATGGAGACAGTTATCAGACAAATTCCTGAATCAATTTTACCCTCCAAAAAGGATGACACAGCTGAGGCTGGATATCCAAGGCTTTAAACAAGAGGATAATGAATCCCTTTATAATGCCTGGGAAAGGTATAGAGGTATGCTAAGGAAATGCCCCTTTGAAATGTTTTCAGAGTGGGTACAGTTAGACATCTTCTACTATGGGCTAACAGAAAAAGCTCAGATGTCTTTAGACCACTCAGCTGGTGGATCTATACACATGAGAAAGACGATTGAAGAGGCTCAAGAACTCATAGATACTGTTGCTAGAAATCAACATTTGTACTCTAGCAGTGAGCCCTCTACAAAAGAAGAAGCCATGGCAGTAACTACTAATCCTAATCCTCATGAACAGGTTGTTGAGCTTGATCAACAATTACTCCTGATGACAAAATAGTTAGCAGAATTTAAAGAGATGCTCCAAGAAACTAAAATTGCTAACAAGAATATAGAATCAGAGTTGAATCAGACAAAACAGCAGTTATCTAAACAGATAACAGAAGAATGCCAAGCAGTTCAACTAAGGAGTGGGAAGACATTAAATAACACTGCTCAAAGTGGCAAAAATCCATGAAAGGAACAACTGACAGAGGATAACCAAACCACAGCCCAAAATCTATCTGAGGACAGTAAGAGCCCAGAGAGGAATACTCCTGGCGTTCAAACGCCAGAAAGGGGGGAAAAGTTGGCGTTAAACGCCCATTCCTTACCCAATTCTGGCGTTCAAACGCCAGAAAAGGGTGGAAAGCTGGCGTTAAACGCCCATCCTGCACCCAGTCCTGGCATTCAAACACCAATGAGGAATCAGACATCTGAAAGTGCTGATAGTAACCCCTCTAAGAAGGCTTCTCCAACCACCTCTGTAGGGAATAAACCTGCAGCAACTAAGGTTGAAGAATATAGAGCCAAGATGCCTTATCCTCAGAAACTCTGCCAAGCAGAATAGGATAAATAATTTGCCTGCTTTGTAGGCTATCTAAGGACTCTTGAAATAAAGATTCCGTTTGCAGAGGCACTTGAGCAAATACCTTCTTATGCTAAGTTCATGAAAGAGATCTTAAGTCATAAGAAGGATTGGAGAGAAACCGAAAAAGTGTTTCTCACTGAAGAATACAGTGCAATCATTCTGAAAAGCTTACCAGAGAAGCTTCAAGATCCAGGAAGCTTTATGATACCATGCACATTAGAAGGTGCTTGTACCAAGACAGCCCTATGTGACCTTGGAGCAAGTATCAACCTAATACCTGCATCCACTATCAGAAAGCTTGGGTTGACTGAAGAAGTCAAACCAACCCAGATATGTCTCCAACTTGCTGATGGCTCCATTAAATATCCATCAGGCATAATTGAGGACATGATTGTCAAGGTTGGGCCATTTGCCTTTCCAACTGACTTTGTAGTGCTGGAAATGGAGGAGCACAAGAGTGCAACTCTCATCCTAGGAAGACCCTTCCTAGCAACTGGACGAACTCTCATTGATGTACAAAAAGGGGAAGTGACCCTGAGAGTCAATAAGGATGATTTCAAGTTGAATGCTGTCAAAGCTATGCAGCATCCAGACATATCAAATGACTGCATGAGTGCTGATATTATTGACTCTTTAGTGGAAGAGATCAATATGACTGAGAGTCTTGAATCTGAGCTTGAGGATATCTTTAAAGATGCTTGATGGTGTTTTTGCAGAAAACGAATTTCCAAACACATAGATCTAACCGGCAAGTGTACCGGGTCGCATCAAGTAGTAATAACCCACAAGAGTGAGGTCGATCCCACAGGGATTGATGGATCAAGCAACTTTAGTGGGTGATTAGTTTAGTCAAGCTAACATTGAAGTGAATTGTGTGAAGTTGATCAACAGAAAGTAAATTGCAGAAATCTTAAAGATGCAGAAAGTAAAGTTGCAAGTAACTTAAGTAACAAGAAAGTAAAATAACTGAAACTTACATTGGAAGAAAAGTAAATTGCATCAAATGTAAATGGGGCTGGGGTGCTGGAAATTTAAAATCCAACAAGAAAATGTAAAGAGCAATCAAGCAGAGAAGTAAAAGATGAAATAAGTGCAGCAGATTTAAACAGAAATGGAAAATTGCTTGAAGAAGCAACACAGAATGTAACTCAGCTTGATTTTGAAATTTAAAGAGACAAGATCTCAAGGAATCAATGAGACTAGAAAACAAGTCTAGATCTCACTCCCTTCCTTGATCCAACCAAGAAACAGATTGAAGAAGAAACGAAGATGGAAGCAGTAAATGAAAACTCAGATTCAATTCTCAATTTTCTGAAATTATGCAGAAGAAGAACAAGAGATTTCAGATCAAGTGAAACAGAATTCCTTCGATTCTTGATCCAAAATTCAAACAGAAATGAAAACTAAGAGAGAGAACTCTCAATTCCTAATGCTCCCTAGTGGAGCTTGCCTTTCTAATGGAGCCTCCCTTTTGAAATGGGAGTGATGCCTTTATATAGGCTTTTTACAAAATGAAAATAAAATGAAATTGAAATTAAAAACAAATTCACAAAATGAAATTCCTAATCTAGCTTCTCTGTGTGCCTTTGAGTCTTGTTGAGTGGGCTTTGCTTGCTTTGGATTTGAGGGAGAATGGGTCTTGGATGGCCTTGATTCAATTTGGTGAGGAATTGAATTAATTGAATTTTGGTTTATTTTGGCCCATATATTGCTCCCAAGAGGCTGCCCTGCTCTTGTGGATGGCAGAGCAGGGAAACTTTGTGTGGGTATCTAATTTGCGTGCCAAGGCTTGGAAGCATCAAGATGCTGCCCTGCCCTTGTGGAGGGCAGGGCAATGTTGCCTTTCATGTGTGTCTTGCGCGCTCAATTCCTTGAACGGTTTCATGATGCGCTTGTGTGCGCCAAGGACTGTTCCCAAATTCGAACCTTGGTGAAAGCATTTGGGGGAGCAATTTTCCTTGATTTTTTATGAAGTGAAGCACGACATTGCCCTGCTCTCCAAGAGGGCAAAGCAGAATAATGAGCGCTTGATGAGCGGATAATTTGTATACTTTTTGGCATTGTTTTTAGTATGTTTTTGGTATGATCTAGTTAGTTTTTAGTATATTTTTATAAGTTTTTAGTTAAAATTCACTTTTCTGGACTTTACTATGAGTTTGTGTGTTTTTCTGTGATTTCAGGTATTTTCTGGCTGAAATTGAGGGACCTGAGCAAAAATCTGATTCAGAGACCAAAAAGGACTGCAGATGCTGTTGGATTCTGACCTCCCTGCACTCGAAGTGGATTTTCTGGAGCTACAGAAGCCCAATTGGCGCGCTCTCAACGGCGTTGGAAAGTAGACATCCTGGGCTTTCCAGCAATATATGATAGTCCATACTTTGCCCAAGATTTGATGGCCCAAACCGGCGTTCAAAGTCACCTCAAGAAATCCCAGCGTTAAACGCTGGAACTGGCACCCAAATGGGAGTTAAACGCCCAAACTGGCACTAAAGCTGGCGTTTAACTCCAAGAAGAGTCTCTGCACGAAATTTGCTTCATTGCTCAGTCCAAGCACACACCAAGTGGGCCCGGAAGAGGATTTTTATGTCATTTACTCATTTCTGTACACCTTAGGCTACTAGTTTTCTATAAGTAGGACCTTTGACTATTGTATTTAGAATCTTTGGATCATCTTTGGATCATCTTTGGATCTTTGGAACCTTTTTCTTTAGATCTTTTGATCACTTTGGGAGGCTGGCCATTCGGCCATGCCTAGACCTTATGCTTATGTATTTTCAACGGTGGAGTTTCTACACACCATAGATTAAGGTGTGGAGCTCTGCTGTACCTCGAGTATTAATGCAATTACTATTGTTCTTCCATTCAATTCCACTTGTTCTTGTTCCAAGATATCACTTGTTCTTCAACTTAATGAAGGTGATGATTGTCACGAATCATCACCATTCTCACCCATGAACAAAGTGAC
>NC_029781.3:55252899-55253765 GCF_000817695.3 Arachis duranensis
TCAAGAAAACAGGCTTATGGACTTGTAGAGGATGTTCTAGTAAAGATTAAAGACCATTACATCCCTGCTGATTTCATAGTCCTAGAGACTGGGAAGTGCATGGATGAATCCATCATCCTTGGCAGACCCTTCCTAGCCACAGCAAGGGCTGTGACTGATGTTGATAGAGGAGAATTGATCATTCAAGTGAATGAAGAATCCTTTGTGTTTAAGGCTCAAGGATATCCCTCTGTCACCATGGAGAGGAAGCATGAAGAGCTTCTCTCAAAATAGAACCAAACAGAGCCCCCACAGTCAAACTCTAAGTTTGGTGTTGGGAGGCCACAACCAAACTCTAAGATTGGTGTTGAACCCCCACATTCAAACTCTAAGTTTGGTGTTGGGAAGTTCCAACACGGTTCTGAGCATTTCTGAGGCTCCATGAGAGTCCTCTATCAAGCTAATGACATTAAAGAAGCGCTTGTTGGGAGGCAACCCAATGTTATATTTTATCTATTTTCTTTTGTTATTTTAAGTTTTTTTTGTAGGTTGATGATCATGAGAAGTCACAAAATCAATGAAAAAAGCAAAAACAGAAAGAAAAACAGCACACCCTGGAGGAGAGCATGCAAAGCAAAAACAGAATGAAAGACAGGAAGAAAAACAGCACACCCTGGAGGAAGATGCTGCTGGCGTTCAAACGCCAGTAAGCCTAGCAGTTGGGCGTTTAATGCCCAGTCTGACACCATTATGGGCGTTTAACGCCAGAAAGGGGCACCAGACTGGCGTTAAACGCCAGAGAAGGGCAAGAACCTGGCGTTAAACGCCAGGAATGGGCACCAGCCCGGCGTTTAACGCCAGAAATGGCTAAAAACGCAATTTTGCTT
>NC_029781.3:55253771-55254350 GCF_000817695.3 Arachis duranensis
TGGCTCAAAACGTGAATTTTGATGCCATTTGGTGCAGGGATGACTTTTCCTTGACACCACAGTATCTGTGGACCCCACAGGATCCCCACCTACCCTACCATCACTCTCTCTCTTCTTCCCCCATTCACCAATCACCTCAACACCTCTTCCCCAAAAACCCTTCACCTATCAAATCCCATCTTTCTCTTCACCACTCACATCCATCCTTCATAAATCCCCACCAACCTCACCCTTCAAATTCAAACCACTTTCTCTCCCAAACCCACCCATAATGGCCGAACCATTACCCCCTCTCTCCTATATATACCCTTCTTCAACCCATCCTTTTCACACAACCTAAACACCACCATCTCCCTCTTCCTCATTTCTTCTTCTTCTACTCTCTTCTTTCTTCTTTTGCTCGAGGACGAGAAAACATTTTAAGTTTGGTGTGGTAAAAGCATTGCTTTTTATTTTTCCATAACCATTTATGGCACCTAAGGCCGGAGAAACCTCTAAAAAGAGGAAAGGGAAGGCAAAAGCTTCCACCTCCGAGTCATGGAAGATGGAGAGATTCATCTCAAGGGTGCATCAAGACCA
>NC_029781.3:55256982-55259012 GCF_000817695.3 Arachis duranensis
AACCTTGTCTGTGGTATTCTGAGTAGGATTCAATGATTGAATGACTGTGACGTGCTTCAAACTCCTGAGGGCGGGGCGTTAGTGACAGATGCAAAAGAATCACTGGATTCTATTCCGGCTTGATTGAGAACCGACAGATGAATTCCGCTATGCTGTGACAGAGCATATGCAATCGCTTTCACTGAGAGGATGGGAGGTAGCCACTGACAACGGTGAAACCCTTGCTTAAGCTTGCCATGGAAAGGAGTAAGAAGGATTGGATGAAGACAGTAGGAAAGCAGAGAGACGGAAGGGAAGGCATCTTCATGCGCTTATCTGAAGTTCCTACCAATGAATTACATAAGTATCTCTATCTTTACCTTTGTGTTATTTTCGTTCATCACCATTATCATTTGAGTTTGCCTGACTAAGATTTACAAGATGACCATAGCTTGCTTCAATACTAACAATCTCCGTGGGATCGACCCTTACTCGCGTAAGGTTTATTACTTGGACGACCCAGTGCACTTGCTGGTTAGTTGTGCGAAGTTGTGTAATGCCATGGTATTGAGCTACCACGTTTTTGGAGCCATTACCGGGGATTATGAGAGTTGTGAAAAAGTATTGTTCACAATTTCCTACAAGATTTATAAAATTAAATGATCAAGAAAATATATAATTTAAGCACAAAAGCATTCAATATTTAAGCACAAATCATCAATTTCTTTTATGAAAAAGCATAGAAAAATAGGTATATGATGACTTGTCATCAATGCTCAGCCTAACCTGGAGGAACCAGAAGAAATAAAAGAACCTCTGAAAATTCCTCAGGAAGAGGATATACCTCCTAGACCCGAGCTCAAGCCACTACCACCATCCTTGAAGTATGCATTTCTGGGAGAAGGTGACACTTTTCCAGTGATCATAAGCTCTGCTTTAAACTCACAGGAAGAGGAAGCACTAATTCAAGTGCTAAGGACACATAAGACAGCTCTTGGCTGGTCCATAAGTGATCTTAAGGGCATTAGCCCAGCAAGATGCATGCACAAGATCTTATTGGAAGATAATGCCAAGCCAGTGGTTCAACCACAGAGGCGGCTAAATCTAGCCATGAAGGAGGTGGTGCAGAAAGAGGTCACTAGGTTACTAGAGGCTGAGATTATTTATCCTATTTCTGATAGCCCTTGGGTGAGCCCTGTCCAAGTTGTCCCCAAGAAGGGAGGTATGACAGTGGTTCATAATGAAAAGAATGAACTGGTTCCCACAAGAACAGTTACAGGGTGGCGTATGTGTATTGACTACAGAAGGCTCAATACAGCCACCAGAAAGGATCATTTTCCCTTACCATTCATAGACTAAATGCTAGAAAGACTAGCTGGCCATGATTATCACTACTTTTTGGATGGCTATTCAGGTTACAACCAAATTGCAGTAGATCCTCAAGACCAAGAGAAAACAACATTCACTTGCCCTTCTGGCGTGTTTGCCTACAGAAGAATGCCTTTTGGTCTGTGTAATGCACCTGCAACTTTTCAGAGATGCATGCTATCCATCTTCTCTGATATGGTAGAGAAGTTCCTGGAAGTCTTCATGGATGACTTCTCAGTATATGGAGACTCATTCAGCTCCTGTCTTAATCATTTAGCACTTATCCTGAAAAGGTGCTAAGAGACTAACCTGGTCTTAAACTGGGAGAAATGTCACTTTATGGTGACTGAAGGAATTGTCCTTGGGCACAAAATTTCAGTCAAGGGAATAGAGGTGGATCAAGCAAAGATAGAAGTAACTAAAAAATTACCACCACCTACCAATGTTAAGGCAATCAGAAGCTTTCTAGGGCATGTAGGATTTTACAGAAGGTTCATAAAGGACTTTTCAAAAATTGCAAAACCTCTAAGCAACCTGCTAGCTGCTGACACGCCATTTGTGTTTGACACAGAGTGTCTGCAGGCGATTGAGACCCTGAAAGCCAAGCTGGTCACAGCACCAGTCATCTCTGCACCAGATTGGACATTACCATTTGAACTAATGTGTGATGCCAGTGACCATGC
>NC_029781.3:55259144-55266767 GCF_000817695.3 Arachis duranensis
TTAGGGTCAAAAGTGATTGTGTACACTGACCATGCTGCTCTTAAATACTTACTCACAAAGCAGGATTCAAAACCCAGGCTCATAAGGTGGGTGTTGCTTCTGCAAGAGTTTGATATAAAAATAAGAAACAGGAAAGGGACAGAGAACCAGGTAGCTGATCATCTGTCCCAGATAGAACCAGTAGCTGGGGCGTCCCTCCCCTCTACTGAGATCTCTGAGACCTTTCCCGATGAGCAACTCTTTGCCATTCAGGAAGCTCAATGGTTTGCAGACATTGCAAACTATAAAGCTGTGAGGTTCATACCCCAGGAGTACAGCAGAGTGCAAAGAAAAAAATAAATTTCAGATGCCAAGTACTACCTATGGGATGAACCATATCTCTTTAAGAGATGTGCAGACGGAATGATCCGCAGATGTGTACCTAGAGAGGAAGCACAGAGGATCCTATGGCATTGTCATGGATCGCAGTATGGGGGACATTTCGGAAGTGAGGGAACAGCCAATAAGGTCCTCCAATGTGGCTTCTACTGGCCTACTCTCTATAGGGATGCCCAAGAGTTTGTGAGTAACTGTGACAGTTGCCAAAGAGCTGGTAACTTGCCTCATGGTTACGCCATGCCTCAACGAGGGATCTTAGAGATTGAGATGTTTGATGTATAGGGTATTGACTTCATGGGTCCCTTCCCACCATCATACTCAAATACTTATATTCTAGTAGCAGTAGACTATGTATCTAAATGGGTAGAAGTAATTGCCACTCCCAATAATGATACTAAGTCCGTGCTAAAATTCCTCCAGAAACACATCTTCAGCAAGTTTGGTGTTCCCAGAGTACTAATCAGTGATGGGGCACTCATTTCTGCAATAAACAGCTGTACTCTGCTATGGTCCGATATGGAATTAGCCACAAAGTAGCAACTCCGTATCATCCTCACATAAAAGGGCAAGCTGAAGTCTCTAATAGAGAGCTAAAAAGAATCCTGGAACGGACTGTTATTGCCAGTAGAAAGGATTGGGCAAAGAGCTTGGATGATGCTGTGTGTGCATACAGAACAGCATTCAAGACTCCTATAGGAACCTCTCCATACCAACTTGTGTATGGGAAGGCCTGTCATCTGCCCGTGGAACTGGAACATAAAGCCTACTGGGCAACCAGATTCCTAAACATGGATGCTAAGTTAGCCGATGAAAAAAGATTGCTCCAGCTAAATGAGCTAGAGGAATTCAGACTCAGTGCCTTTGAAAATGCAAAAATTTATAAGGAAAAGGCAAAGAAGTGGCATGACAAGAAGTTGTCATCCAGAGTCTTTGAGCCAGGACAAAAAGTTCTGCTCTTCAACTCTAGGCTCAGACTATTCCCAAGAAAACTTAAATCCCGGTGGAGGGGTCCGTATGTGATTACAGGAGTGTCACCATATGGATATGTTGAGCTTCAAGATATTGATTCTGATAAAAAGTTTATTGTTAATGGACAGAGGATCAAACATTATCTTGAAAGCAATTTTGAGCAAGAATGCTCAAAACTGAGGCTTGAATGAAGCACAGTAAAGGTCCAGCTAAAGACAATAAAGAAGCGCTTGCTGGGAGGCAACCCAGCTATTAGCAGGTGATTTATATTACTTAATAGAATACTGTTATACATTCTTCAAGGTTGATCATCAAAATTGAAGGAATTCACAGAGTTACAGAAGGATTCAGTGCAAAAAGCAGAGAAAAGGAGTTTGCTGGCAAGAAAATGCCAATAAAGGGTACTTTGGGCGTTAAACGCCAGAATGGATATCATTCTGGGCATTCCATTCTGGCGTTTTACGCCAGTAAAGGTACCATTTTGGGCGTTAAACGCCAGAATGGGTACCATTTTGGGCGTTTAACGCCAGGATTGCAGCATCCTAGGCATTTAGCAAAACACCAGTGATGAAGGGGTTTCTGGCATTTAACGCCAGCCAGGGTACCTGGCTGGGTGTTAAACGCCCATAATGGCCAATATTTGGGCACTAAACGCCAGAATGGATACCATTCTGGGCATTTAACGCCAGAAAGGTAGGGGACAGAGATTTTGTTTTCCACTTCAAATTTTTTCAATCTTTCTTATTTTGATCCATAATTTTCTGCATAAACACATTACAAACTTTCATCATTCACCTTCAAATTTCAAAAATTAAAAAATTTTCTAAATCTTTCTTCAAATCTCTTTCAAATCCTTTCCAAATCTTCTTCAAAAAACTCAAATATCTTCTCAAATTCTTTCCATATCTTCTCAAATCTCCTTCAAAATTTTCGAAATCTCTCCCTCTCCCTTATAAATACACGTTCGGCCATCCCCCTCTCCCCACCATTCGAATTTGCTCTCCTCCTCTCTCTCTTCTTTCCTTTCTTTTGCTTGAGGGCAAGCAAACCTCTAAGTTTGGTGTGCTTTTTCGTGGTCACTAAGCCAAGATTTATTAAAATCATGGCTCCTAAGGGAAAACAAACCAATTCAAAAGGCAAGAAAGAGAATAATCCAAAGAATCTTTGGAATCAAGAGAAGTTCTTAACCACAGAACATGCAGACCATTACCACAAAATAATGGGTCTGAGGTCAGTGATCCCGGAAGTTAGATTCGATCTGAAAGAAGAAGAATATCCGGAGATCCAAGAGCAAATTCGAAACAGAGGATGGGAAGTTCTAACCAACCCTGAGACAAAGGTTGGAAGAAACATGGTTCAGGAATTCTACTCAAATCTGTGGCTGACAGATAAGCAGAGAATGACTGGAACTGCTTTTCATACCTACAGAACCATGGTCAGAGGGAGAATTATTTACTTCTATTTGGACAAAATAAGAGAGGTCTTCAAATTGCCTCAACTACAAGATGATCCTAAATCCTTTAATAGGAGAATGGTGAGAGTAGATAAGGGGTTGGATCAAGTTCTAGAGGACATATGCCTCCGTGGAACTAAGTGGACAACCAATTCAAAAGGTGTCCCAAACCAACTCAAAAGGGGAGATCTCAAACCAATTGCAAGAGGTTGGCTAGACTTCATTGCGCGTTCTATATTGCCCACTAGCAACTGTTCTGAGGTCACGGTCAAGAGAGCAGTGATGATTCATTGCATTATGCTGGGGTGAGGATGGGAGTAGATGAATTCATCCCAATTGAACATCCAATCACCAAGAAGTCAACGGAAGGACAAATGCAAGATAACTCTATCAAAAGGAGGGCGCAGGAATTCCTCCCTGAACTTCCTGAAATTGACTACTGGGCCAGCCTAGAAGCATCTGTTGCCAAGCTGCAAGAAACTATGGAACAAATTAAGGAAGAACAGCAGAATCAAAACTGCGTGCTCTGCAAATCACTGAAGGAACAAGAGAAGCAGAGGCGTGAGCTACAGGAGCTGAAGTGCCAGAAGCTCTCCCTTGAAGGGTCAAATACCCCACAAGTTGAGGGAGCATCCACTTCTCAAAATCAAGGTTGTTTTGTCCTAACTCTGTGATAACCTCTATCATTAGGAGTCTATTTTAGAGTCATTTAAATTTTTGTTTTCTATTACTATTAGTCTTATCTTATATTTATTTTTGAGTCTTGTTCTTAATTCATAATTAATAAAATTTAAGGTTCATGTCTTAAAGCTATGAATGTCCAATGAATCCATCACCTCTCTTAAATGAAAAATGCTTTAATCACAAAGGAACAAGAAGTACAGGATTTCGAATTCATCTCTAAAACTAGTTGAATTAGTTTGATGTGGTGACAATACTTTTTGTTTTCTGAATGAATGCTTGAATAGTGCATATGTCTTTTGAATTTTTTGATTAAAGAATGTTAAACTTGTTGGCTCTTGAAAGAATGATGGAAACGGAGAAATGTTATTGAGGATCTGAAAAATCATCAGATTGATTCTTGAAGCAAGAAAAAGCAGTGAATTCAAAAAAAAAAGCAAGCAGAAAAAGCCAATAGCCCTTATAAACAAAAAGGAAAGGGTAAAAATAAAAAGTGATCCAAGGCAAAAAGAGCGTGCTTAAGAACCCTGGACACCTCTAATTAGGGACTCTAGCAAAGCTGAGTCACAATCTGAAAAGGTTTACCCGGTTATGTGTCTGTGGCATGTATGTATCCGGTGGTAATACTGGAAGACAGAGTGCTTTGGGCCACAGCCAAGACTCATAAAGTAGCTGTGTTCAAGAATCATCATACTTAACTAGGAGAATCAATAACACTATTTGAATTCTGAGTTCCTATAGATGCCAATCATTCTAAACTGCAAAGGATAAAGTGAGATTTCAAAACTGTTCAGAGGCAAAAAGTTACTAGTCCCGCTCATCTAATTGGAGCTAAGTTTCATTGATATTTTGGAGTCTATAGTATGTTCTCTTCTTTTTATCCTATTTTATTTTCAGTTGCTTGGGGACAAGCAATAATTTAAGTTTGGTGTTGTGATGAGCGGATAATTTATACGCTTTTTGGCACTGTTTTTAGTATGTTTTTAGTATATTTTAGTTAGTTTTTAGTATGTTTTTATGAGTTTTTATTTAAAATTCACTTTTCTGGGCTTTACTAAGAGTTTGTGTGTTTTTCTGTGATTTCAGGTAATTTCTGGCTGAAATTGAGGGACCTGATCAAAAATCTGATTCAGAGACTGAAAAAAGGATTGCAGATGCTGTTGGATTCTGACCTCCCTGCACTCGAAGTGGATTTTATGGAGCTACAGAAGCCCAATTGGCGCGCTCTCAATCGCATTGGAACGTAGACATCCTGGGCTTTTCAGAAATGTATAATAGTCCATACTTTGCCCGAGATTTGATGGCCCAAACCGGCGTTGCAAATCAGCTTCAGAATTCCCAGCGTTTAACTCCAGAACTGGCACAAAAGTTGGAGTTAAATGCCCAAACTGGCACAAAAGCTGGCGTTTAACTCTAGGAAAAGTCTCTACACATGAAAGCTTCAATGCTCAGCCCAAGCACACACCAAATGGACCCCAGAAGTGGATTTTTACGTCATTTACTCATTTCTGTATATCCTAGGTTACTAGTTTACTATAAATAGGATCTTTTGACATTGTATATGGACCTCATGGCACTTTACACGTTTCATATTGTACCTTTTACGGCATGAGTCTCTAAACCCCATGGTTGGGGGTGAGGAGCTCTGCTGTGTCTTGATGGATTAATGCAATTACTACTGTTTTTCATTCAAGCACGCTTGTTTCCATTCTAAGATATTACTTGCTCCTCAACTTGATGAATGTGATGATCCGTTACACTCATTATCATTCTCACCTATGAACGTGTGCCTGACAACCACCACCGTTCTACTTTAGATTGAGTGGATATCTCTTGGATTCTTTAGCCAGAATCTTCGTGGTATAAGCTATAATATACTGGCGGCCGTTCTTGAGAATCCGGAAGGTCTAAACCTTGTCTGTGGTATTTTGAGTAGGATTCAAGGATTGAATGACTGTGACGAGCTTCAAACTCGCGATTGTGGGGTGTTAGTGATAGACGCAAAAGAATCACTGGATTCTATTCCGACATGATCGAGAACCGACAGATGAATAGCCGTGCTGTGACAGAGCGTGTTGAACATTTTCACTGAGAGGATGGGAGGTAGCCATTGACAATGGTGAAATCCTACATACATCTTGCCATGGAAGGAGCCTTGCGTGTATGAAGAAGAAGACAGTAGGAAAGCAGAGCTTCAGAAGATAGAGCATCTCCAAAACCTCAACCTGTTCTCCATTACTGCAAAACAAGTATTTATTTCATGTTCTTCTACTTTTCACAATTAAACCTGAGAATTATTGATATCCTGACTAAGAGTTACAAGATAACCATAGCTTGCTTCAAGCCGACAATCTCCGTGGGATCGACCCTTACTCACGTAAGGTATTACTTGGACGACCCAGTGCACTTGCTGGTTAGTTGTGCGGGGTTGCAAAAGTGTGATTGCAATTTCGTGCACCAATGCCTCACGACTGTTAAGACCTCATGAAGTAAATTACCTAACTCATGATCTAGAACTTCTTGCGGTTGTGTTTACGGTAAAGTTCTGGAGGCATTACCTGTACAGGGTTAAATTTCAAGTTTTCTCTTATCATAAGAGCTTGAAATATCTCTTTGATCAGAAGGAACTTAATATGCGCCAGAGAAGGTGGATGGAATTACTGAAGGACTAGGATTTTGAGATGAGTTACCATCCCAAAATATCTAATGTGGTGGCAGATGCTTTAAGTTGAAAATCATTATACGTTAATTGGATGATGCTTAAAGAAGAAAAATTGTTGAAAGAGTTTGAGAACCTCAACTTGGACGTCAGAAAAGTTGCAGGTAATGTGAGTTTGAACCAGTTGCATGTCTCTAGTGATTTCAAGGTTAAGAATCAGAAGGCTCACCAGAATGATCAAGAGCTATAGAAAATGCTGCAAGTAATTGAATAAAGTAAACAAGGGGAGGTTACTCAAGACAAAGAAGGAGGTACAAGTGAAGGACCTTTCATCTTTGTACCAAATATAGGTGATGGTGTTTTTGTGGAAAAATAAATTTCCAACACACATATCCAACCGGCAAGTATACCGGGTCGCATCAAGTAGTAATAACTCACTTAGAGTGAGGTCGATCCCACAGGGATTGATGGATCAAGCAACTTTAGTGGGTGATTAGTTTAGTCAAGCTAACATTGAAGTGAAATTGAGTGAAATCGTAGCCAACAGAATTGTAAATGACAGGAAATTTAAAGTTGCAGAAAGTAAAATTGCAAGTAACTTAAATAACAAGAAAGTAAAATAACTGAAACTTAAATTGCAAGAAATGTAAATTGCATGAAAAGTAAAGGGGGGTTGGGTGCTGGAAATTAAAATTCAACAGGAAAGTGTAAATAGCAATCAAACAGAGAAGTAAAAGATGCAAAATCATGCAACAGATCGAAACAGAAAATGGAAATTGCTTGAAGAATTCTAAACAGAAAAGCAGTGCTTAATTTGCAGCAATTTAAAAGAATGTTGAAGATCTCAGGATTGGAGGAGACTAGATAACAAGTCTAGATCTCAAATCCTTCCTTGATCCAACAAGAACAATTGCAGAAGAAGTAAAAGAAAGCAAATTGCAGAAATTGCAGAAGAAGAAATGAACAGAAAGTAAAATTCAATTATGCAGAAAATTAAAGAAGAGATCTCAAGGTGAGATTGAAACAGAAGTTCTTCAATTCTTCACCCAAGATCCAAAGCAAGAAAAGTAAAGAGTGCTCAAGAAGGAACCAGGAGGAAGAGAGATCAATTCTCCTTCCTAATTCTCTAAGAAATTCCAAAGTTCAAAATTAAAATGCAAGTAGAAAGGAAAATTCAAAAAATAAAGTCTCGAGCTCTCCTCAATTACATAAAACTAGCTCCTATTTATACACTTTCTATTCTTGGATTTTGGGGTTTGGATGGGCTTTTGATTTGGTGAAGAAATGAATTAAATTGGGTTTTTAATTCAATTTCAGCCCATGAAGGAAAATTGCTTCCAGGAGGCTGCCCTGCCCTTGTGGAGGGCAGGGCAGAAAATTGGTGCATGGTGGTGCGTCCGTGGTGCAAGCTGGTGCGGCATGGTGCGTGAGATGCTGCCCTGCCCGCGCCAAGGGCAGGGCAGGAAAAGTTGGTGCGCCAGAA
>NC_029781.3:55270617-55271922 GCF_000817695.3 Arachis duranensis
ATAACTCACTTAGAGTGAGGTCGATCCCACAGGGATTGATGGATCAAGCAACTTTAGTGGGTGATTAGTTTAGTCAAGCTAACATTGAAGGGATATTGGATGAAATGTAGCTAACAGAATGTAAATTTGCAGGAAAATTAAAGTGCAGAAAGTAAAATTGCAAGTAACTTAAATAACAAGAAAGTAAAATAACTGAAACTTAAATTGCAAGAAATGTAAATTGCATGAAAAGTAAAGGGGGTTGGGTGCTGGAAATTAAAATTCAACAGGAAAGTGTAAATAGCAATCAAACAGAGAAGTAAAAGATGCAAAATCATGCAACAGATCGAAACAGAAAATGGAAATTGCTTGAAGAATTCTAAACAGAAAAGCAGTGCTTAATTTGCAGCAATTTAAAAGAATGTTGAAGATCTCAGGATTGGAGGAGACTAGATAACAAGTCTAGATCTCAAATCCTTCCTTGATCCAACAAGAACAATTGCAGAAGAAGTAAAAGAAAGCAAATTGCAGAAGAAGAAATGAACAGAAAGTAAAATTTAATTATGCAGAAAATTAAAGAAGAGATCTCAAGGTGAGATTGAAACAGAAGTTCTTCAATTCTTCACCCAAGATCCAAAGCAAGAAAAGTAAAGAGTGCTCAAGAAGGAACCAGGAGGAAGAGAGATCAATTCTCCTTCCTAATTCTCTAAGAAATTCCAAAGTTCAAAACTAAAATGCAAGTAGAAAGGAAAATTCAAAAAATAAAGTCTCGAGCTCTCCTCAATTACATAAAACTAGCTCCTATTTATACACTTTCTATTCTTGGATTTTGGGGTTTGGATGGGCTTTTGATTTGGTGAAGAAATGAATTAAATTGGGTTTTTAATTCAATTTCAGCCCATGAAGGAAAATTGCTTCCAGGAGGCTGCCCTGCCCTTGTGGAGGGCAGGGCAGAAAATTGGTGCATGGTGGTGCGTCCGTGGTGCAAGCTGGTGCGGCATGGTGCGTGAGATGCTGCCCTGCCCGCGCCAAGGGCAGGGCAGGAAAAGTTGGTGCGCCAGAAATTCCTTGGTGCTGCCAGAATCAGGAATTGGTGTGCCAGAATTGAAAATTGGTGCGCCAGAATTGAGCTTGGTGCATAGGATGCTGCCCTGCCCTTGCAGAGGGCAGGGCAGGAAATTTTGGTGCTGCCAGGATTGAGGTTGGTGCGCCAGATGCTGCCAGGGACGTGCCATGGTGCGCCATATGCTGCCAGAACGTGCCATGGTGCGCCAGATTTGTGCACCAACCCAAATGCTGCCCTGCCCTCGCGGAGGGCAGGGCAGT
>NC_029781.3:55273091-55274376 GCF_000817695.3 Arachis duranensis
TCTTCTTTAATTCCTTGTTTGTTTATGATCATGATGCTTTATTGCTTTTGAATTCACAAAGCTCAAGTTGATAGTTATAATGGCACAGCAACATATTATAAATCAAATTCAAGCTATGCTTAGTCATACCACATATGCATACAGAGAATATAAAGACAATCAAGCAATTTAAAGTGATGTAAACAAAGGAGAGGAAAAGGAACTTTACAACCTTGTAGTTCATCTTCATTATTGTTGTCCTTTTTCTCCAATTCTTCCCTTTCCCTTGCCAACTTAGAGTGCTTGCTCATCCTCAAGCAACAATTAGAACAATGGCTATGGGGCTAAGATGGATCATGAATTCAAGCAACAATTAGAACAATGGCTATGGGGCTAAGATGGATTATGAATGTCTTACACAATGAAAAGTTAGTAGTACATGTGTTCTAGGAAAGCAAAATTGAAGATAATAATCAAGGCACAAGAGACAAAGACATTTTGATTGCAAACATAAGAGGGTGTGCATGATACATTGCATAAAAAAAATAAGTGGCACACCAAACTTAGTGTGACACTTTCTCTTGGAATTGATGCAAGTATCTTGTAAGTATTTGAACCAAATTTTGTTGCATAGCAACACCAAACTTAGAATGCAATCATATGTGAATTTATTTGAACTAAAACTAAACAAAAGAAACTGTTATTTGTTGAATACAATCACCAAGTGAAGAATCTGTCATGAATAAGGATGTTTTGGTGATGTATTAACAAAAACAGTTAATGAAAGAAAGCATTAAAAATAAGTAAATAAATGAGACAAAGAGAAAACAAAAATTATCCAACTAAGAAGAAGAAAAATAACACTGCAAAAGGCAATATGATTATGCAGACAAGTGATGTTGCTAGAATGATTTGCATAGAAAATAAGTGGCACACCAAACTTAGAATCTTGGTGTGTCACTTTCATTTTTGATTTGATGCAATCATCCAAAAAGATTGAAAACAATTTGTTGCAAGGCAACACCAAACTTAGAATGTAACCATATGCCAATTTATTGAATTTAAACAAAGCATAAAAAGAAATGTACCTACGGTTGGGTTACCTCCCAACAAGTGCTCTTTTAGTGTCATTAGCTTGACATGTTGCTCTTCACTTTCTTCCTCTTCTTCCAATTTGTTAAGAGGAATGACCTCAAAGGAGGAGAAGTTCCAGCTATTGTCCCCTTTCTTGGTTTCCTCTCAGCAAGCTTTCTTTTGAAATTGGCTTGATTGAGCTTGCTTGCTTGATCAGGGGGAGGATTGTTTA
>NC_029781.3:55276849-55299621 GCF_000817695.3 Arachis duranensis
CTATATATCGTTGGAAAGCTCTGAATGTCAGCTTTCCAACGCAACTGGAAGCACATCAATCGGACGTCTGTAGCTCAAGTTATAGCCCTTTGAAGTAGGCATGGTCATGCTGTCTGCGGCCAGATTTTAACTTAGCGAAAATTCTTGCTTCCAACCACACTTTGCATCACGATTCTGCCCTGCCCTTGGCAAGGGCAGGATCGTGTGCGTGCTGGCTGCTTCCTTTCTTGATTTGGTCATGGGCCACGCTTTTAAAAGCGTGGCCTAAGGCTCCAAAGTGTACCCAACTTCAAAATGTACCCCAAAGCTCTTTTTTTCTCTTTTTTTTGTGCTTCTTTGCTTCTTTTTCTTCTTATTTCCTACAAGATTTATAAAATTAAAATATCAAGAAAATATATCATTTAAGTACAAAAAGCATTCAATATTTAAGCACAAATCATCAATTTCTTGTATGAAAAAGCATAGAAAATGGGTATATGATGACTTGTCATCAATAGGACAATTGAGGCGAGATGTGTTAATAGAAGCCCACCGGAGTAAGTTTTCAATTCATCAAGGATGTACTAAAATATATCATGACCTGAAGGCATTGTTTTGGTGGCCGGGAATGAGGAACGATGTGGCGTTGCATTTCAAAGTGTTTGACTGATGCCAAGGCATCTTGGCCAGTTTTACTTGCCTTTTCTTTACTTTTTTTTAGATAGTTTCATGCATTTTATTACGTAATAAGCAAGTTTTGGATGAATATACACTTACATCTTCATTCAAGCAAACATAGTGAACTTTATATGATTTCATGAGAATAATGCATGAATTGAATGCCAATTTATCTAGTGGAAGATCTTATGACCTGGAACAAAGCTTTGATGCACCTTGTTTGTTTGATTTCAGGACAAAGGAAGCATAGAAGGACCACGTTAACAGCCACGTTAGTATCACTAACGTGACCATTAACGTGGAAAGGGAGCAAGCTTGCAACGTTAGTGGTATAGTTATCACCACTAACGCCCTCGAAAGCCATCACAACCCACGTTAGTTGCCACGTTAGTTACATTAACGTGGGAACTAACGTGGAAAGAGAAGGAAGCTCCAACGTTAAGAGCCACGTTAGTGCCATTAATGTGAGCTCTAACGTGGAGCAATAGAGGATCGACAACGTTAGTGACAATAACTTTATCATTAACATTGGATCAAGCCAAGTTCACCTACGTTAGTGGTCACGTTAATACCACTAACATAGGAGTTAACGTGGAGCAATTAATGAGGATCCAACGTTAGTGACACTAACTTTGTCACTAACATTGGAGATGGCAACATACCCACGTTAGTGGCCACGTTAATGCAATTAACGTGAGCACTAACGTGGAAGAGGAGGAGTTTTGTAGCGTTAGTGACAAAGTTATTGTCACTAACTCCCTCAAGTCTTAGCATGCCTGCGTTAAGGGCCACGTTAGTTACACTAACATGGACCATTAACGTGGGAGAAAGGGACAAGGAGCAGCATTATTGGCAAAGTTAACGCCAATAACGCTAGCGAAAGATGGAAAGGCCACGTTAGTAGTCACGTTAGTGCCACTAACGTTGGAGTTAGCGTAGCTCAAATAGGTTGGGACGTTAGTGACAAAGTTAGTGTCACTAACGTCTTCGAACCAGAATTCACACTTAACGTTAACACCACTAACGTCCTGACTAACTGCATACCATGTCTGACTCACTCTCTTTCTGCAAGCAAACCTGAGCCCACTGAGGACTGTAACTGCTTCAACTAAAGATCAAAGGCCCAGATTCAAGACTTGGAGAGCTAACTAGAAGATCAGAAGAGTAGAATATATAGGAGTAGTTTTGAACTAGAAAGGAGCTTGGCATTATTGGGAGCTACACTCTGTATATTTACTTTTTCTGCATTTTCTAGTTACTTTACAATGCACTTTTCTTTTGCGCATTCCATTCCCAGAGCTATGAACAACTAAACCTCTTTCATTGGGTTAGGGAGCTCTGTTGTAATTTGATGGATCAATTATAATTTTCATTCTTCTTCCTCTTTCTTTTCTCTTGATTTGCTAGAAAGCTTTGGGTCTTCAATCAATTGGTTAGTTATCTTGGAAAAGAAACTCTCCATAATTGGATCTCCTCTGAGCCTTGGAAGAGGAATGAGGAGATCATGCTAGAATTGCTTTCTCACATTGGATTAGGTTGGGGGTTGGATGGATATCGTGACATGTAATCCTACCATTACTTTGATCTATGAAAGTGTGTGGTATAATCAGTGACCAAACTTCATCTCTTCTCATGAGCAATTACATCAAGGAATTGGAAAATTGTTCAAGCTTAGAGAGATTGGGTTGCCAAGGAATTGGGATCCAATCACCTAAGATTTTCAAGGAGATCAATGAATGCATTGATTTAGGAAGAGATGAAGATGAACTTGATCCGGAGAACGCAACATCTCCTAAGCCCAATGAATTCCCCATCTCTGATCTTACCCGTTCTCTTTACTTTCTGTTATTTACTTTCATGCTCATCTCCCCAATTCCCCATTTAAGATTCTGCAAATTTACATTTCATTTCATTTATCTTTCTCGCATTTAAGTTTTTGCAATTCTCACTCAATTTGGCTTAGCTTGACTAGAACACTCCTCTAATTAAAGTTGCTCGACTAATTAATCCCTGTGGGATTCGACTTCACTTTATTGTGAGTTTTTACTTTACGACAATTCGGTATACTTGCCAAAGAGAAATTTGTTGGAGACAAGTTTTCGTGCTTCAAGTTTATGGCACCGTTGCCGGGGATTGATTTTGTATCGACAATGATTAAATTAGAGGATAACTAGATTGAGCACTTTTCTTTTGTTTCATTTATTTTGTTTTTGACATTTACTTTCAGTCTCAGCCATTTTCATTTATTATTTCCTCTTGTTTTATTTTCCCAGTTAATTCACAACTCTGTCAACTAATCTACTAACTGTTTGATAAATTGCTTCACTCACATTAACAGTAACCTTAATAAGAGTGATTTTTTCACTTCTCTCTTGCTTATGTAATCTGCTGATTGTATGACAGGTAGAAGAAGAGGTGCTTCAACCTCCTTTGAATCTGAACCTGAGAGGACCTTCCTAAGATTAAGGAGGGAAGCAAGAGGGAAGAGGGTCATTGGTACTGAGGAAGAAGAGGAGGATTTTGAGACAGACATGGAGGAGAACATGGAAAACCGCCATGAGAAAGAGACACACAACCATGCTAGAGAAGGTCCAGCAGGTCATGCTGGGCAGGAGAGAAGAGTTCTAGGCTCTTATATTAATCCAAATCCAGGAAACTGTGGAAATAGCATCCAAAAACCAACCATACATGCCAATAACTTTGAACTGAAGTCCCAGCTTATCACCCTTGTTCAGAACAATTGCCCATTTGGAGGAAGCGCTCAAGAAGACCCCAATCAACACTTGACCACCTTCCTAAGAATATGCGATACTGTGAAGTCTAATGGTGTTCATCCTGACACCTATAGATTGCTTTTGTTCCCATTCTCTCTTAGGGACAAAGCATCTAAATGGCTGGAATCCTTCCTGAAGGAGAGTTTAACAGCCTAGGAAGATGTGGTAAACAAGTTCTTGGTGAGATTCTATCCTCCCCAAAAGATCACTAGGTTGAGAGTTGAGGTACAAACCTTCAGGCAACAAGATGGTGAAACTCTCTATGAGGCATGGGAGAGGTTTAAGGACTTAACAAGAAGGTGCCCTCCAGACATGTTCAATGAATGGGTGCAATTGCACATCTTCTATGAAGGGTTGTCTTACGAATCAAAGAAGGCAGTAGACTGCTCTTCCAGGGGATCTCTAAACAAGAAGAAGACCATTGAAGAAGGCATAGATGTCATTGAAACTGTAGCTGAGAATGACTACTTCTATGCTTCTCAAAGGAGCAACACTTGAGGAGTAATGGAGTTGAACCATATGGATGCACTACTAGCTCAAAACAAGATGATTACCAAGTAGTTGGCTGACCTTACCAAAGAGATGGAAAGGAATCGAGTCGTAGCAGTCACCACCTCACCATCAGCTCAAGAAGGAGTAAATACAGAGGAAGGAGGTGACTGGAAACAGGCCAACTATGTTGGAAACCCACCCAAGAAATTCAATGATCCATACTCTAAAACCTACAACCCTGGTTGGAAGAACCATCCAAATTTTGGGTTGGAAAACCAACAAGATCAAGGCCAAGATCAGAGATACCACAACCCCAACAATAATGTAGCCTACGAATATTCCACACAGAGACCATATGAAAACCAAAATGGCCATTCTCAACACTCTAACCCCAACTCACCACCACCATCTGAAGATAGACTCTCCAAAATTGAAGTTCTGCTTGAAGGAATATGCAAGGAAATTCAAGATAGTAGAGTGTTCAGGGAAGAAGTGCAATCCAATATGCAAAATCAAGATGCAGCCATCAATAAGCTTGAGACACAGATCAGCTACCTATTCAAGCATGTTTCCAGCCACAACATTTGTAACAACACTAGTGTAAACTCAAGGAGGAGTGCCAAGCTATTTCCCTCAGAAGTGGAAAGGCATTGAAAGAGACTTCCAAGGAATCACAAGAGAAAGACACGGATGGAGAGGACAGAGGGCAAGAAGAAATTCAATCTCCCGCTCCCAACTCACATAAAAAGGAAGAAGTACTGAAGCCACATGCTCCAAAAGCCCTATATCCTCAGCGATTGAAAAAGAGTGGGGACGATAGCCAATTTTCACGATTCTTAGAAGAGCAAATGCCGCTCTATGCTAAGTTCCTAAAGGAATTGATGACCAAGAAGAGAAGCTGGAGGAACAAAGAGACTGTGGTACTGATGAGCGGATATTTTATACGCTTTTTAGGGGTGTTTTAATATAGTTTTTAGTAGGATCTAGTTACTTTTTAGTATATTCTTTTTAGTTTTTATGCAAAAATCACATTTCTAGACTTTACTATGAGTTTGTGTATTTTTCTATGATTTCAGGTATTTTCTGGCTGAAATTGAGGGACCTGAGCAAAAAATCTGATTCAGAGGCTGATAGAGGACTGCTGATGTTGTTGGATTCTGACCTCCCTACACTCGAAGTGAAATTTTTGGAGATACAGAAATTCAAATGGCGCGCTCCCAATTTCTTTGGAAAGTAGACATCCAGGGCTTTCCATCAATATATAATAGTCCATACTTTGCTCATGTTTAGATGACGCAAACTGGCGTTTAATGCCAGCTTTCTGCCCTATTATGGCGTCAAACGCCAGAAACAAGTTGCAAAGCAAAGTTAAATGCCAGAAATAGGTTACAAACTGGTGTTTAACTCCAAGAATGGCCTATGCCCGTGAAGGCTTCAATGCTCAGCCCCAGCACACACTAAGTGGGCCCTAGAAGTGGATTTCTGCACTATCTATCTTAGTTTACTCATTTTCTGTAAACCTCGGTTACTAGTTGAGTATATAAACTACTTTTAGAGATTTATTTTGCACCTCATGACATTTTTACATCTGAATTTGTATCTTTGACGGCATGAGTCTCTAAACCTCATGGTTGGGGGTGAGGAGCTCTGCAGCATCTCGATGAATTAATGCAAGTATTTCTGTTTTCTATTCAATCTCGCTTGTTTCTATTCTAAGATGTTCATTCGCATTTCAACATGATGAATGTGATGATCCGTGACACTCATCACCGTTCTCAACCTATGAACATGTGCCTGACAACCACTTCCGTTCTACCTTCGATTGAATGGATGTCTCTTGGGTTTCTGACTTACGAGTTTGACTGCCTCTCCTGACAACAGAGCATTCAATTCGTGAGTCCAGAGTCTTCGTGGTATAAGCTGGAATTAATTGGCAGCATTCCTGAGATCTAGAAAGTCTAAACCTTGTCTGTGGTAAGGGATGACTGTGACGAGCTTCAAACTCGTGAACATTGGGCGTAATGACAGACGGAAAAGGATCACTGGATCCTATTCCAACACAGGTGAGAATCGACAGATGATTAGCCATGTACATGGACCCTTTTCACTGAGAGGACGGCTGGTAGTCATTGACAACGGTGATCTACCAACATACAGCTTGCCATGGAAGGAGACCTGTGTGCGTGAAGAAGAAGACAATAGAAAAGAAGAAATTCGAAAGACAAAGCATCTCCAAAACTCCAACCCATTCTCCATTACTGCGTAACAATTATTCATTTCATGATATTTCACTTTTTACAATTAAAACTAAAGAACCATATTGATATCCTAACTAGGAATAATAAGATAACCATAGCTTGCTTCAAGCTGGCAATCTCTGTGGGATCAACCCTTACTCACGTAAGGTATTACTTGGATGACCTAGTGCACTTGCTGGTTAGTTGTGCGGAATTAGATAGTGTGAGTGTAATTTTCGTGCACCAGGTACTAGCCGAGGAATGTAGTGCCATCATTCAGCACAGGTTACCCCAGAAATTGAAGGACCTTGGGAGCTTCCAAATCCCTTGTATCATAGGGGAAATCACAGTGGAAAAGGCTTTGTGTGATTTGAGAGCCAGTATAAATCTGATGTCCTTAGCAATAATTAGAAGAATGAGGATTGAGGAGGCCAAACCAACAAGAATGGCCCTTCAATTGGCAGACAGATCATTCAAGTTCCTTTATAGAGTGGTGGAAGACTTGTTGGTGACGGTGGGAGACTTTATCTTCCCAGCAGATTTTGTAGTGTTGGATATAGAGGAAGAAGCCAAGGCCTCTATCATCTTGGGAAGGCCATTCTTAGCTACTGCTGGAGCCATCGTCGATGTCCAAAAGGGTGAACTTACTCTTAGGTTACATGATGCAAATATGATGTTCAATGTATTCAAGGCCATGAACTACCCACCGGAATCACTAGGAGAATGTATGCGGTTGGATTCAGTGGAAGCTTTGGTACAAGAGACCTTTGAGGAGGAAGAACTTCGAGAGATAGTTGAAGAAGAAGAACCTACATCTAATGAAGAAGTTGCAGCAGCTGAATTCTTTGTCCAGGGCGCATTAGAAGAAAAGAAGGGAGAAAAAGAAATGCCCAAGCTTGAACTGAAAGCAGTGCCACCTACCCTTAAATATGCATATTTGGGAGATAATGAAAGTTATCCAGTGATCATAAATTCAGCCCTTAGCCAAGAGCAGGAGGAAGAATTAATCCAAGTGTTACAAAAACGTAAAGACGCCATTGGATGGACTCTTGCTGACTTAAAGGGAATCAGTTCGGCCATATGCATGCATAAGATACTGCTGGAAGCTGATGCCAAGCCCTCCATTCAATCTCAGAGAAGGCTGAACCCAGTCATGAAAGAGGTGGTACAAAAGGAGGTCATGAAGCTATGGCAGGGAGGGGTAATATACCCAATCTCAGATAGCCCATGGGTGAGCCCCGTCCAAGTGGTCCCCAAGAAAGGAGGAATTACTATAGTGCCCAATGAAAGGAACGAGCTCATTCCTACAAGGACCGTCACATGATGGAGGATGTGCATTGATTACAGAAAACTTAATGAAGCTACAAGAAAATATCACTTCCCACTTCCCTTCATGGATCAGATGCTTGAAAGGCTTGCAGGACATGCATACTATTGTTTTCTAGAAGGTTATTCAGGATATAATCAAATAGTGGTTGATCCAAGAGACCAGGAGAAAACATCATTTACTTGTCCATATGGAGTTTTTGCCTATAGGCGCATGCCATTTGGGCTGTGTAATGCACCTGCAACTTTTCAACGCTGCACGCTTTTGATTTTCTCGGCTATGATAGAGAAGTTCATTGAAGTCTTTATGGATGAGTTTTCAGTATTCAGGGATTCCTTCCCTAACTGCCTAAACCACCTTGCTTTGGTATTGAAAAGATGTCAAGAGACCAATTTGGTTTTCAATTGGGAAAAATGCCATTTTATGGTGACAGAAGGAATAGTCCTTGGTCATAAAGTTTCTAACCAAGGCATTGAGGTAGATAGAGCTATGGTGGAGCTAATTGAGAGATTACCCCCACGAAGTGATGTCAAGGCAATTAGGAGCTTTTTAGGGCATGCTGGCTTTTACAGAAGATTTATTAAAGATTTTTCAAAATAGCCAAGCCCTTAAGCAACCTTCTTGTGTTTGATGCACCATTTATCTTTGATCAGAAGTGCATGCTAGCATTTGAAAACTTGAAAAGGAGACTATCCTTGGCCTCTATCATTACCCCCACCTGATTGGAGCTTGGCATTTGAGCTGATGTGTGATGCATATGATTTTACAAATGGGGTAGTGTTAGGGCAGAGGAAAGATAATTTGGTGCATGTCATATATTATGCCAGCAAAGTCCTTAATGATACTCAAAGGAATTACACCACCACTGGAAAGGAGTTGTTGGCAATAGTTTTTGCATTTGATAAATTCAGATCATATCTCATTGGCTCCAAAGTGATTGTTTTCACTAATCACACAGCACTTAAATACTTATTTGGCAAGCAAGAATTATAACCAAGATTAATAAGATGGATTTGTTGTTGCAGGAATTCAATATTGAGATTAGAGACAAGAAAGGAGTGGAGAACAAGGTAGCAGATCATCTGTCTAGAATTCCTTGTGAGAAGGGTGGCGCACATGATTCAAGTGTGAATGAGTTCTTTCCAGATGAACAACTAATGTTGGTTCACAAAGCACCCTGGTTTGCAGACATAGCCAACTTTAAAGCAATTGGGGAAGTGCCTCCAGGGATCAACAAACATCAAAGGAGGAAACTCATTAATGATGCTAAATACTTCATTTGGGACGAGCCATATCTCTTCAAAAAATGTTCAGATGCAATACTTAAAAGATGCATCCTAGAGGAAGAAGAAAGAGAAGTCCTATGGAATTTCCATAGTTCTAGCTATGGAGGTCATTTTGGAGGAGAAAGAACCGCAGCGAAGGTACTGCAATGTGGGTTCTTCTGGCCTACTATCTTCAAGGATGCCAAGGAACTGGTGAGGAGCTACGATGAGTGTCAAAGGGCTAGAAATCTACCCAAGAGAAATGAGATGCCACAGCAATTTATCTTAGAACTCGAACTGTTTGATGTGTGGGGGATCGACTTCATGGGACCATTCCCAACCTCATATTCGAACAAGTATATTTTGGTAGCAGTGGACTATGTATCTAAGTAGGTAGAGGCCATGGCAACCCCAATAAATGACAACAAGGTGGTAATGAACTTTCTTAGAAGGAATATCTTCAGCCAATTTGGAGTTCCACGAGCCCTCATCAATGATAGAGGGAGTCATTTTTGCAACAGACCGTTGGAGACTCTACTCCTAAGATATAGGGTAAAGCATAAGGTTGCCACACCTTATCACCCCCAAACAAGCAGGCAAACAGAGATCTCCAACAGAGAGCTAAAAAGGATCTTAGAAAAGACTGTGGAAGCATCAAGAAAGGACTGGTCGAAGAAGCTGGATGACGCTCTTTGGGCCTATAGGACAGCCTTCAAAACACCAATTGGGATGTCCCCATATCAACTGGTGTATGGGAAGGCTTGCCACTTACCCTTGGAGTTGGAACACAAAGCTTTCTGGGCTCTCAAACTGTTAAACCTTGATAGTGCTGCTGCGAGTGAAAGAAGGATCCTACAACTACAAGAGCTGGAGGAGTTGAGATCTCAAGCCTATGAAAACATCAAGATCTATAAAGAGAGAGCAAAGAAACAGCACGATCTCAACCTGGCACCAAGAAATTTTGAAGAAGGATAACAAGTACTCCTCTACAACTCTAAACTGAGACTCTTCCCTAGAAAACTCAAATCAAGGTGGTCAGGATCCTTTCTTGTCACGAAGGTCTCACCTTATGGACACATAGAAATCATGGAAGAAAGCTCAAGGAGGACATTCACAGTGAATGGACAAAGGCTCAAACACTACCTGGGCAACATGGGGGAAAGCCCCAAATTGAAGTATTATCTCAACTAAGGGAGAAACCGTCAAGCTAGCAACGCTAAAAGAGCGCTTGTTGGGAGGCAACCCAACCAAAGGTAGTCTTCTTTTTCCGGTTAATTCAATAAAAGAGTTAAGTGGATTTTCTATATTGCAAGGAGATAAGTTTGGTGTTCTACACCAAAATAATCTAGGGGTGATGTGTAATTCTAAGTTTGGTGTTCCACCAAAGATTTCATTAAGAACACATTGTAACCCTCAGCATGACTAGTCACCAGCTTCACCCAATCAGGGAAATTACTTAACAATAGTTTAATTTCTAGTTCATAGTTGTTTCCTTAATAAAAGCACATGAGGTTTTCTGCATGTATTCAATCTGCTATACTAGGCAAGGAACTAAGTTTGGTGTTCACACACCAAATTATGTTCAGGAATTCACAAGCATACATGCATACTAACTATTTTTCAAGTGCTTTGGGAACAAGCATTTTCTAATAACTTTGCAGGAATTCAATCAATTTATTGGAAAAACGATGCACCATCACCTAAGGAATGCTAGAAGGCACCACCAATAGGTTGTGTTGTTACTTAACTCTATCTGCTCTGGAATGTTCAAATTGGAAGTCTGCATGTACCCCTGCTAGGGCTAGTTTACTATCATTATGAATTCTGTCTGTGTACTATCTTTAATGCTCAATAAGTGTTCACTGGCTAGGTTCTCTGTTGCATCTTCATCTTGCTTAATTATATGCTTGTCTTTTGAGCTAAATGAAAAGAAATGTTATGAAAGAACCAAGAGTTGAGTTCATTTTATGAAGAAAAGTCCCAATATTTGTGGTGTTGTAAGTGACTAGCTAAGTTGGTTCACCAGCAAGGTATTAGGGCAATTATATGTTTTGAATCATATGCTTGAAGCACATCCTATGAGACCAGCTAAATAAGAAGATCCTAATAAGAAAAAGAAAAAGAAAAGTTAGAGTGTGAAAAAGAAAGGAAAAAGAATAGGAAATAAGGCTAGGCACAAAGGGTTTGAATCTTGAGGCATGTGTCTGTGGTGCTCTTGTGTAAAGGATCTTCTTGGATGAATAGGTTCTTAGGAGTGCTTTATCACTTGGTAACTTGGGTTAACTAACCCGGGATTATCAACTGAAAATCCACTATCAAGAGCAACCTTGCCACAAAGCACTTAGTAATCTAAAGAGGTGCTGGACACCAAGGCCTCAAGAAAGAAAATAACAAACCATATGCCTATGGTGTGTATGTGTGGAGGAGAGACTTGAGGGAGTAGGTCCTTAGGGTTGTTTTAACACCTAGCACCTTGAACCAACTGGTTCGGGAGTACTAGCTGAAAGCTTATCTTAAAGATTTGCCCCCTCACAAAGCACTTAGCCTTAGAAAGCAATAAACCCTGGAAAAAAAGGAAAGGATCAAGGAATAATGATCTCATAGGATGCAATCAAGTGCGTATTCAAGGGCATGATAAGGACCTGAAAACCAGCAAGGGCATGAACCTAAGTTGCTATCCATGAAACCCCATGAACCAAGGACCTAACTTCTATAATAAGGACTTGTTTCTCTTATTCTTTCATTCCTCATCCGTATGTTTCAGTACTTGCTTAGGGACAAGCAAGTTTTAAGTTTGGTGTTGTGATGCCAGGGCATCTTGGCAAGTTTTACTGACCTTTTCTTTACTTTTTTTAGATAGTTCATGCGTTTTCTTAGGTAATAAGCAAGTTTTGGATGAATATTGAAGAATGAAACTCCCGCACGATCTAGTATTTTCACAAATAAATTCCCGTTGTAAGTATAGCTTCTAGACTGACAAGAATTCCTTTCTTACAAGCGTTTTGGTTGTCACAAGTAACAGACCCCTTTTGAAATTGATAACCGAAGTATTTAAACCTCGGGTCATCTTCTCAAGGAATTGCAGGGAAGTATGAATTATTATTGGTTATGCAAAGGTGTATTTTGGGATTTTGAAAAGGTTTTGAACAAGAGAGAGAGAGATTGCAGGAATTAATAAATCAATTACTATAAATATCTTGGCAAGGTATGAAAATCAGAATTCCTATCCTAGTTATCCTTATCAGATGTGGTGAGAATTGGATCTTAATCCCACTTAGTTATCCCTTGTTAAATAAAGGAAAGTCAAGTAGACTAATTAAATTGATCCTCGAGTTTCAGTCAACTTTTAGAGCGATCCAAATTAATTAGCAATTGCCAAATTCAACCACTGCTGAGTTTGATAACTCAAGTATCACCAATTAATTAACCAAAGCCAAAAGGGAGAATAAATCATAAATAAAGCAAAACAATCATGAGTCTGAAATACCTCAAATTATATTAGTTAAGAAAATCCTAACATGAATGGTTCATAAGCCAATTGGGCAACATTAATCAAATACAAATAAAAGCATTAGAGTAAATAAAAGTAAAAGAGAAACATAAGTTATTGAACCTGGTATGAAGAAACAATCCTAATGACTAAAAGAAATCCTAAATCCTTTAAGAGGAATCCTAATCCTAAATCCTAAGAGAGAGGAGAGAACCTCTCTCTTTAAAAACTACATCTAAATTATGAAAAGTGAATTATGATCTGATATTTTGAGCCTCTCCATGTTCCCTGACTTTAATCTGTGTTTCTAGGCCGAAATCTGGGTTAAAACGCGGCCTGAAACTGTTTCCAGCGTATTCTAAAATTTCTGCAGATTGCGCAGGTCACGCATATGCGTCATTCAGCATTTTCCTTGCCGCGCGTGCGCGTCAGGCACGCGCTCGCGTCGTTTGCGTGAACTCCAACCCACGCATAGGCGTCAAGCACGCGTACGCGTCACTGTGATTTTGTCTGATTCACACGCACACGTTAGCCATGCGTGCGCGTCGCTGTCCGCTGGTTGTCTCCTTTATTCCTTGCGCTCCTTCCCTTTTTTGCAAGCTTCCTCTCTATTCTCTAAGCCATTCCTGCCCTATGAAGCCTAAAACACTTAACACACATATCAAGGCATCGAATGGTAATAAGAGATGATTAAAATACACAAATTAAAGACTCTAGGAAGCAAGTTTTCAATCATAGAACAATTTGAGAAGGAATTGCAAATACATGCTAATCATATGAATAAGTGGGTAAAGACTTGATAAAAACCACTCAATTAAACACAATATAAGCCATAAAATAGTGGTTTATCAACCTTCCCACACTTAAATATTAGCATGTCCTCATGCTTAGCTTAAGAAGATAAAACAAATGAGTAGGGAAAAGCAAGACTCATGCAACGCAACCTATGAATGTGAATGCAACTTACATGCTAAAATAATTCTACCTATTTACTGGAAAAGTAAATAAATCTTTCAAGAATAAATATGAACTGGATTTCACTAATTCAAATCACAAAATAAAGTATAAATAACTAGCAAGAAGAAAATAGCTCATGAAAGCAGGGAACAAAGAATCGAGCATCGAACCCTTACTATAAGTGTATACACTCTAATCGCTCAAGTGTTTGAGGTTTGATTCTCTCAATTCTCTACTAATCTTGCTTTCTAAGGCTTGCTTTTCTTCTACCAATCAACATAGAATTAATGCATAGATACACATATCAAGAGGTCTTTTAAGGGTTGTAATGGGGTTAGGTCAAGGTATGATTGTATTTGGCCAAGTGGACTAAAATCTGAATCCTTAATTAACCTAAACTTTTCTCACTTAATTTAAGACAATCCATATAATCACAATACAAGATCTAACTGCCCATTACTATGTTCACCACAAATTCATGCATCCAAATTTAAGTACAACTCATATGCATTGATTTCACCATTTACTTTGGGGCATTTTGTCTCCTTTTATTTTTCTGCTCTTTTTCTTTTCTTTTTCTCTCCCTTTGTTTTTTTATTTTTTTCTTTATTTTTTCTTTTTATTTTTTTCTTTTATTTTGTTTTTCTCAAAGCATACGATTAAGGTATTGAATGCATAGACATGTTCTCAATATTTTTCACATTTTCACAGAAAGTCTAACATACTCAATTCCCAAACCAAACGTTTCCAAACCCACTTTCCCACACTTAAATCATAAGCACTCTCACTTAGTCTAAGCTAACCAAGGATTCAAATTAAGGACATTATTGTTTTTCGCTTAGATTTAATGATGTGCTAAAGTAAAGAATAAAAGGGGTAAAATAGGCTCAAATTGATTTGCAAGGGATAATGAAAGGGTAAGGCCATATGGGTATGTAAGCTTAGTGAAACAAGGCCTCAATCATATAAGTGTATGCATACATTAGACAATGGAAATATAAAATTAAGCAACATAAAGATTACAATTTTAGAGAGAATAACACACAAAAATAAAATATATTGGTTGATAAAATGCAACCAATCAAATAGGCTCAAAATCTCACTGGTTTTGTGTGTTCAAGCTCTAAACCATGTTCCAATATAATATTTCTTCAGACAAGTTTTTCGAAAAATTTAATTCAAATTAGTGAAATGCTATAGAAAGTTTTCATGAAAAAGAAAATATTACTTCAACCAAGTGGAAAACATTCAATCAAACAAACATTCAATCAAACATGCAAATGCAACAATGAAAAACAAAAATAAAAAAATTGGTGTTGAGAAGGGACTAACTAACCCGTGGAGATCGGTATCGACCTCCCCACACTTAAAGATTGTACCATCCTTGGTGCATGCAAAGATGTGCAGGTGGGCAGGGGTTGTGGTTCCTCAGCTGGTGCTCGTTGTAGAGGCTTTCTCTTTACCCTTCCTGGTGGCCATCCTGAAAAGGGAGAGGAGAAAGGGACATGATGTCAAAGGGATAGAGAAAAGAAGAGGGCAGTACGAGTGATAATCATGCCAAAATAGAGAAGAATGTCATTAACCCATGGTCGCGACTCCATGAAGTTAGGATATCAATGGAAATATAGCATGATAAATTGAGGCAATTAAATGCAAGATGTTTATTGGCATGCTGGCAAAGGCATGAGTAGCATAGATCAAGCATTAAAAGCCAAAATGTAATATCAGTCATAAGAAACTAACAATAACGTTTGTATTGACAATTATATTTAATTAATAAAAGATTGGAAGGGGTTTTGTGAAAAACAGGCATGAAAGTAGGATAACAGAAAAATAGTGCGTGATGCCATACGGGCTTTTTCACAAATCCTTAGCATGCATGGTAAATAAGTTGTGAAAAGTATTAAATTGAACATGCAAGCAATCCTATAAAAATAATATATAATTGTCAAACAAATCCTTAATAATCCACAAGCAAAATATAGGAAATAATGACCCAAATATATTTCTAACACAAATGAAAATAATGCAATAAATGAAAGTATGCAAATAAATTAAATGAAATAGGATGGAAGTGAAGAGGGATGAGAAGTTATAGAGATGAAGAAGGAGAAAGTAAGAAAGAAGGAAGAAAGGAGTAAAAAGGAGAGAAGAAAGATGCGAACGGGCAAAAATTGAACGAGCCATGCGACACGTAAGCGTCGCCCACACGTACGCGTGGGGGCCATAAAGGGAACATGACGCGGAACCTCCCTACACTTAAACCTTAGCATGTCCTCATGCTAAAATAAGAAGGAACTAAGGGGTATGACATTTATTTAAATGCACTAAACTATATGAACCTATCTAAATGCAACTACCTAAAGTGAATGTAAATGCTTAGTTCAAACAAATCAACTCCCAAGAGAACATGTGTAAGCACAGGAGCTAGGGCAATAGGAATCAAAGCCAAACCACAATTGTATTGAAACTTATCAAAAGAAATTCAAGCTTGCAAGAATATAGATAATATGGGTGAACACATGTAATTGAACTTTTGAACCCTCACCGGATGTGTATCCGCTCTATTCACTCAAGTGTTTAAGGGTTAATTCACTAATTCTCTTCTAATCATGCTTTCCAAAATTTGATTTTCTTCTAACAATCAACACCTATTCAATGCATGCACACATTCATCATGAGGTCTTTCATTTAGGTTGTAATGGGGTTAGGGTCAAGGTAGGATCATTTATGGTTAAGTGGACTAGAGTTTGGATCTTGGATTAGCATAGACTTTCCCACCTAACTATATAATAATCTATACAAATTCAGGCTACTCTAACTACCCATTCTTCAATTTTTCTTGCATATTCATGCATCTTATTTCTTGATTTGTAACACTTATGCATTAATTCCCTTTTATTGAACTTTACTTTGGGGCATTTTGTCCTCTTTGGTTGCTTTCTTTTCATTTTCTTCTTTCTTTTTCTTTTCCTCCTTTTTTATCTATATTCCCCTTTTTTTTCATTTTATTTTTCTCTTCTCTCTTTTTATTTTCTTTTCTTTTTATACTTTGTACACGGACATCAATTGCATAAGGTCTTATACACTTAATCAATACTTGAATATATTCCCAATTCCTAAATATGAAAGTATACTACCCTTTTTATCCCATCCAATGTTCCCAAGCCTCACCACCTTTGAATAATAAACACTCTCACTAGCCTAGGCTAATCAAAGATCCAAGCATGGGACTTTCATTGATTTTCCGCCTTGGGCTTGTAATGTGCTAAAAGGAGAACAAGTTGGTTAAGTATAGGCTCAAAATTGGCTAACAATGGAGAGTAAAAGGTAGGCTATTTGGGTAAGTGGGCTAATGAAATAATGGCCTCAATCATACAAATGCATGAATACAAGAAATAAATGGACATATAGAATTAAGCAAATCAAAGATCACAATCATAGAAAGGGAACAATTGCACACAAGAATGGAAAATAAGTGGTTATAAAATGTAACCACATCAATAGGCTCAAGTCTCACAAGCTTGTGTTCTAAGATCAATACATGCTTCACAAAATATGAAATTCAAGCAAGTTACATAAAGATATAATTTCTTCAATCAATTGGGTTGGTGCCCTATGCCCTATAATTAAGTTTCTTGGAAAATCTCAATATTTGACTAAGCATTATTGTGATTGAAAATATTAAAAAATTTCTTAGTTTACCCTTTCCTTTTTCACTTAAAACAATTTCTTATGCAAAAAGGGTGACTAAGTTTTTTTGCAATTCAAACATGATTTCTAATCACACTATAAGCTAAAAAGAAGGATATGCAAAAGTATATAAAGAAAAATCTAACTAAAAGTATGGAATCTAGCATCTAAAGTATCTAAAATATCCAAAAGCATCCAAAACATCTAAAAATCCAAAATAAGCAGTAAAGGTATCCAAAACGAACCAAAATAGTAAGAGTATCCAAAATAAACTCAAAAATGACAAGTATATACATAAAGTACGCAAAATGAGATAACTAGGCAGCATAACTAAAGTGTTCACCGGTCCTCTAATGATGCCACCGGCAACCTCCCCACACTTAAGATCAAGCATCATCCTCGATGCTAATCTTGAGGATCAGGGATATGTACACCGGTAGGCTCTGGCTGTGGTACTGGCTGAGTCTCCTATGTCTAAGGTGGTGCCTCCATATGTGCTGGCTCGTCCGCATGAATACCCTTAGTATGTAAATCTGCATGCTCCTCCTCATGGGTCTCCTCATCGAAACCGGAAGACTCTGGTAGAGGGGGTAGCTCAAGGCCTTGGGCCACAAACATCTGGTCAATCCGATCCAGGCAATGCATGATCTGGCGCTTGCTGCGCTCCATGTACCGGAAGAGATGCTGAACTAGTAAGTAAATCGGCTGATGTGCGGCTGCGGTAGATGCTCCTGCAGGGGCTGATGATGAAGAGGGTCCAGCTCCCTTAACTGCTGCTCTGGCTCGAGATCGGCGGCGGGAGGCAGGCTTCTCGTGCACCCAGGATCCCCACAGAATAATAACTGGCTCCTTCTGAGGGAGCGGTAGAGGTGGTGCTACATCATCCTGGTGCCACGGAACTCCGGCTCGCTGAATCATCTGAGTAACCATGACTGGGAAAGGAAAGATGCCTCGGATGTGGGCTCTCCACATGAATCGCCTGATCAGCTGGGGGTAATAAACCTCTTTCCCCTCCATCACACAGCTGATCAGGATCAACATATCAACCAGAATCTCTGTGAAGTGGGTAGTAGGCATGACGTAGTGAGCGAAGATCTGCTGCCAAGTCTTGGCCTCTCGGCTCAGATAACTAAAGTGCATCCCCTTGGGTGCCTTGTTATCGGCATCCATAACCCAAGGAGCATCCGGAGTGGCTACGACTGCTCTCAATGCCCTAAAATCAAAGGTCATGCAGTGAAGGTCTATCTCGGCCTGTAGGAATGCATCAGTGTCACTGGTCTTAGGCCGGCAGGTAAGGGCATCCTCAATGGCCTGCTCGGTGATAGGTACCTCAATCCCTCTAACAAGTACCGAGAGTAGGGTATGGTGGAAGAAATTGCAGTAGAACTCCTGCACCCAAGATCGGTTCACTCAGTTCAATTCCCTATCCAAAAAAGCCAACCCCATCCGGTCAATACACTGGTGGATGATGTCGGTCAAATCCGATGGAATAGCCAGCTTCTTCTCAGTATTCAGATTCTTTGAATTGTAGCTTGGGAATTTGAGTTCACAGTAGAGATTGGGAAATTTGATCGTATCCTGAGCCGGTAGTAATTGGTTTGCTTTATCTATGTCATTTAGAGGGTTTTGAGCATAGGCAAACAGTGAGGCAAAAGTGGGGTCCGGTGTTTTCTTCCTCTTTTTGGAAGATGATGCTTTCCCTTTTCTTTTGTCTGACATCCTGAAAATGACAAATATGATAGCAATTAAACATGTAGCACATAGCAATTAATAGAAACTTCAAGATGTAAGATGAATGACAAGCAATCATGATGTGTATTGAAAACTTGGTGTGCAAATAAGCATAAGTGGAAACATAAACCAAGAAATCAATACATCCAACAATGTACACAATTCTTAAAGAATAGGCATATTCATCATCATAACTCAAAAGAATGGTTAATGAGTCGAGTAAAGAGAAATGAAGTGAGTAGGTTAAACAAGTTAGTGAGTAAGAGGTGAGATTGATAATTAGTGTTATGATGAAAGAAAGCTTGCCTAACAAAAGGATTCACAAAATGCATACAATGAGGTGTAATTATTGATGATGAAAATGAAATTGCAATGGGGTGCAATGAATTGAAAGGAAATCATCAATGTCATGGTCACTAAGTTGCAATAGTTGGTATAGGAGATATTGAAATGCACTTTGTGTAACTAAAATGAGTAAAAAAATTAGGTGGAATGAAAAAAAAGAGTTACACAAGTAGAATGTACCAATTATTACGGAAGAATGAACCATTTTCCAAAAAATAAGCAAGTTGATGTCAAATGATGAATGAAGCATAATGCGAAGATATTTGATCAACTTGAAGGATGATGACATAGAAGGGTTCAAATCATATCATTGGGAACATGTGAATCACGGAAATGACCAGCCCAGAGTTACCTCAAAATTGAACTCGCTGTATCTTGTAAAACTAACTTTGAAAAGTACCAAGTTCAATTCTTAGATAACCAGTTGCTAAACAAAGATTTTCGGAAATTCGGGCAGCATTCCGGCAGTAATTTGAACGTTCCTGTATAGCAACATAGCACAAATAGTATGATTACAACATCAATAAATCACAACAGCCATGAGATAGCATCCAGGTAGTAAAAATTGAATATAGAGCAAATCTCACTTGCTTGTGTTCTTAGCTCAAAAATTCATGTTCCATAATATATATATGTGATTCAAGCAAGTTTAATGAAAAGTTTTCACTCAAATCAATTGGTGCCCTATAGATAGAAATCTTGAAAAATTTCATTATTTTGACTAAGCTTATTGTGTATACATATGCAAAAATAAGAAAATGCAAGTAAAAACCATAAAATCCTAGAATGAAATGCAAAAGTGTTGGGATTAGAAATTTGTCACCCGAAATCGCCGACCGGTCGGACGACCTCCCACACTTAAAAGTTTGCATCGTCCTCGGTGCATTGAAAGATGAGCAAGGGGGTACGGCAACTCTTTGGATTGCTGCGAGTTCTTAGTCTTGCTTCCATTTCCATGTTTGCTTGTGGTGCATCATTCATGAAAAACAAAAATATAACACCATAAGATGAGAAGATATAAAAAAAGGAAGCATACATTGTTGGAATGAGGTACTAATCACTAGAATTGAGTGAGTGAATTAGTGTGACATTAATGACAAATATGTGTGTGAATTCTAAATTGCACGGTTTAGAACACACATTAGCATAAAAGGGCGATGTCACAAAAGAAGCATGCACTTCACTTATCCTAGTGTGCTTGAGATGCTTTAAGTAAACTTGTAAGGTAAAACAAGCATTAAAGAAGCATGAAAGCATTCAAGTCAAACACATATGGATGCATATGAACATGAAATACAATGAATTAAGGAAAATGCTCAACATCCATCAAGAAGTTGCCTAATCACAAAATAAGGCGCGAATCACATGGTGGCCGAATCATGTAATTCAAGAAGAGTTACAAGCTCGAAGGCAATTCTCATCACTTGGTATTTTTCAAAAGGTAAGCATGAAGAACTCAAAACCAAGTAGCAAAATATAACCTCAATCATAGAATCCAACAAAGATTATAAAACATAGTGATGTTAAGAGAACATCCCTATTTAGTACTCAGCAGCAATTAATGGTAAACAAGAATAACAATCCAACACTTACAATGAAAAGGAAAAAATGAAATGAAAACTAACTAAAACTTACTAAGCAACTAACTAACTAACCAATTAGTTAACTAAAATAACTGGTTATCAATGGTGTTTGGAAGTGTTGGATGAGGTGTAGAAGGAGGGAAGAAGAAAGGAGAAGGAAAGAAATGGACGGAGGAGAAGAAAGGAAATGTAGTAAAAGAAGGACATCCGCGCGTACGCACGCATGGCGCGCGCGCGGATGGTGGTGCAATGGATGCGACACGTACGCGTACAAAGTGCGTCCGTGTCGATGGCTTATTCCGAGAGTGGCGCGTACGCGTCATGTGCAGGTGTGCATGAGTGGGATTGTGCCTCAGGCCCAATTTCCGCACAGTGCAGGCCTAACTCTTGGGTTTTTGGTTGGAAGGTGGAACTTCTCAATCCACGCGTATGCGCCATGTACGCATGCGCGTGGATGGTCGAAAATACTGCAAGTGCGCGTACGCACCATGTACGCGTACGCGTGGATGGTGCTCTGTTTTTCAAAAAAAAAATTTTTGCACCAATCCAGGCATTCCAAACCTCCAAACAGCTACCAAAACACCATAAAACCTTATTTAACATAGATAAACTACCAAACATACTCAACTGACTAAACAAAACATGAAATTAAACTAATTCTACTAATATTTACAAAAGAGAGAAAAAAATGAAAAGAATTTACCATGGTGGGGGGTCTCCCACCTAGCACTTTTATTTATTGTCCTTAAGTTGGACTTTTGGGGAGCTTCTCTCAAGGTGGCTTGTGCTTGTACTCATCTTGGAACTTCCACCAATGCTTGGACTTCCAATAAGCTCCATCATTCAAGATTAATATCTCCAAGCTTTGATGGAGTTCTTCACAAACCATGGGCTCCCAATGTTGATCCTCATGTGTTCCCGGATCCCATATTTTGTCTTCACACCCATCTCCAAATTGATTATCATTAATCCATGTGGGTGGTGAGCAAGGTGAATTCTCAACAAAGTGACCAAACATCATCCTAGACCCAAGCAATCTAGTTCTACACCAACTCTTACTATTAAGCTTTGAACATGTAACCATGGTGAACCTAGAATGGCATTTCCAACCACTAACCATCTCTTTTTTACTCTTAAAGCCACTAATTTTTCTAAGTTGACCATCCGTCTCAAGAAAACCATATTCAAGGGGAATAACAAAGCTTAAGTATAAGGAATTTACCCACTTGAATGCGAGAATGGATGGTGGTGGCCTGGGGAGAGGTGTCTCCAATGTGCTTACAAGCTCTACTCCCTTGTTTGCTTCCTTGTCAATCTCCACTTCTTCATAAACTTCTTCATTCTCAATCCTTTGTTCATCAACTTCCTCTAACTCTTCTCCATCACTCAAGTCATAAATGGGAGGTTGAGAGAAATCTACCTCCACATCACTTTTAAATTCATTGGGAGAAGGTTCTTCAAATTCAAAGGATTCTTCACCAAGAAGATTGGATGCATGATCTTCATCAAGGGAACTCAATTCTTGCTTCATTCTCTCCAAGTCCTCATATAGAATATGCCTCGGAGGTTGTTCACATTCTTCCTCAACATCAAATTTACTCTTTTTGGAGGGATTTTCTTTGATTTTAGCTTCCCATGGAAGTTCCGCATCTCCTAAGTCTTCAACCACTTCTTCCGTGTCTTCAATAATTAAAGCTTCCTCCAATTGTTCTAATACAAAGCAACTTCTCTCATTTCCCACCGGAGTTTCCAATCTCTCCTTCATACTATGTTCTTCATTAGATTCTCCACATGTAGCCATGGGAGTTCCTTGAGTGTTCAAGCATTGGGAGGCTAATTGATTTGTTACCACATCCAAGGCGGCCATGAAATTTTGCACATCCCTTTTCATCTCTTCTTGCCCTTGAACAAGAACACCAAGGGTTTCATCCATTAGAGATTGGGGTGGGTGAAAGGGTTCTTCATTTTGGGGAAAGGGTTCATAATAAGAAGGTGGTTCTTCTTGGTAGAGTTGTGGTGGTTCAATATTTTCCATTCTTTCCACTTGTTGCACAACACACTCCATGGTTGCTTGAAATTGATCCAATGCTTCCTTGAGATGATCCCTTGACTCTTGTTCCTCTTGGATAATATGATTAGGATCATGTGGCTCTTGGATCAATGGATATGAGTATTCTTCCATGAGAGGTTGTGGTGGAAAGTAGTATTCATCTTGTGGTTG
>NC_029781.3:55299721-55300508 GCF_000817695.3 Arachis duranensis
ATGGTGGCTCTATATGTGATTCATATGGCTCATATGGTTGTTGGTAGGATGGCTATGGATTAGGGTCATATGAACGTGGTTGGTAAGAAAGGGCTTGTGAGTATGGTTGGGAGTTATGTTGAGGATATGGTTCATAGGCATATGGTGGTGGTTCTTGAAAGTCACAAGGTGATTCACCATAGCCATTGGATTGATATGCATCATAGAATGGCTCTTCTTCATAGTGCATTGGTGGGGGTTGTTGCCATGAAGATTGATCATATGCATATGGCTCCTCCCACCTTTGGTTGTCCCATCCTTGATACACATCTTCATTATAGTCCTCATCACCTACAACATAATTGTAACTACACTCATAGCCAAAGTGAGAATTCATGATAGTAAGAGAGGGCAAAAACAAAAAATAGGAACAAATAAAGAGAACAAACTAAAAACTAACAAAGAAGCAAAAAGCAAACATATTCACAATATTCACATATATACAATAACCAATAACACAACACCATTGCAATTCTCCGGCAACGGCGCCATTTTGATGATAGGATTTTTGATGGTATAGGATTTCACAAATGAATTCTCGTTGCAAGTATAGTTTCTAAACCAATTAATAATCCTTTCATACAAAAAGTTGTTTGTCACTAGTACAAACCCCTAAAATTTATAAACCGAAGTATTCAAACCTCGGGTCGTTCTCCCTAGGAATTATAATAAAGTGTCTTGTTATTGGTTATGAATTATTTTTGGGGTTTTGATAAGAGGCATGAAAGATAAATGGCAAGAAAGTAAA